>NC_137894.1:141424524-141544524 GCF_963455335.1 Martes martes
CCTCTTCACCCCCAGGGCAGCTGTCAGACTCACGCTGGCCGGTGGTTTTCCACACTTCCCAGAATACTGGAAGATCATGCAGGGCTCCTTCCCTGTCCAGCCCCAAGATGACCCTCTAGACTTGTTTCGTATCTCTTTTGTGTCGTGGTAAGGATTACGTGGGAAAAATAAATGTGTAAATATGGGTAAAGCTTGTAGTATGGCCCCGGCCCAGAGAAGCACTCACCGAGTCAAGTGAGCGTTGTTCCTTACTATCTGCACTGTTTTTATACTGCTGTCCTCATGAAGATCACCAGGCATCCTACGTGGTATGTGTTGACCATGGCCCAGAATGAGGAATGAAATGTGTTTCGTGGCACGCTGGGGTGGTGCCTCCGTGTGTTTGCAGACTGATGCCGCTAGCTCTGTGTTTGCCAGCGAGCCAAGGGACACCCCCGTGCCCTTCCCCTGTCACTCAGCTCACCTTGCCCGTTCCTGCAGGTGTCCCTGGTGGAATGGTCTGCCCCCCCCACCCCAGACTGGGGCCTGTGGTTTGGCCCTCGTTCCCTTGCCCAGCACAGCACTAGCACATGATAACTGGCGCTCAGATGATATTTGTTAAGTGAACGAATGCATTGAGAGGGCTTATTTTGAACTGTCCTCTCAAGGTAGTTTAGAGAGTAAATAGTATAAAAAATTATATCCTAAGATGCATATGAGATGAGCGGTGATTAGCTGCTAGTTGTTTTTCTGTTTGGGGAATGTTTGACCTCTCTCCGTCCCTACCCTGTCTCTCATCTTGAATCTCTATTAATTCAAAAGAAAAATAGTAGAAGGCTTAAAAGTGTTTCACAGTAATTTGGGGTTAAGCATCTTTGCGATCAATATCCTTTGCTTTCTGCTTTTCAGATGTTCCTCCTGCTGATCAAGAGAAGCTTTTTATCCAGAAGTTACGTCAGTGTTGTGTCCTCTTTGACTTTGTTTCCGATCCACTAAGTGACCTAAAGTGGAAGGAAGTAAAACGAGCTGCTTTAAGTGAAATGGTAGAATATATCACCCATAATCGGAATGTGATCACAGAGCCCATTTACCCAGAAGTAGTCCATATGGTAAGTGATTGTCCCAGCCCTGACTCACCAGCAGGGCCCTGGTATCCTCAGCGTCAGCTGAGCCGGTGGAGCCTAACACAACACTGCCCGCAGAAAAGTCCTCGTGTGGCAAAGTTCTTACTGGAAGAATGACAATCTTTGGGATGTCCAAGTGGTGTCCGAGTGGTGACAGTGAGAGAGACCGGTACCTTCAGGGTCCAGTCCGAGTGCCCTGTGTGCGTTAACTCCTTTAACTCCCTGAACACCCGGGGTCGGGTACCTTGGAATTCCCAGTTATTTTCGCACCCTCTCTAATGTAACTGTGCCAATTATAGTTTAAAAGTAAACATATTGCCCGTACATGTGCAGGAAAATTGTAATGGTGGGGCAGAGTTAAAATAGTGATGGGGCCAAGCTTGTGTTGGGACAGGCCGCCCTGATTGGCCGGCGGCCTCTGTCATTCTGTGCTTGGTTCGTTGTTGGTTTCATTCAGCTCCGAAGCTCAGTCCTCTGCGGGCTCCTACTTGGCAGACTGTTTCCAGGCCCGCTGCAGGATCCCATTTGGAGCTCATACTGTTTGACCCTGAATTCGTTTTCTGTTGAGTGTTTTTGGAATTGTTGGTGTTTTTTCCACCTTTGAAATGAGAACTCCCTGGTTATAAGGGAGTCCTTGCTGCTTAACATAAAATTTTATATCCTGATTTTCGTTGAACTCCTTCTTAAGTTGCAGATTTTTTCCCCCACAGCTGTATGTTTCAGAATTGACTAATCTCATGACCTGAAATATGTTTATTTCTCACTTTCATATGTTGCTTTGGGTAAAGAATTTGAAAGTAATGTTCCTTTTTGTAGTTTTCACAATCTGTTGTGTCAGAAGTTGAGATCAACTTGATTATTTTGATTTGTTGTTAACTCAGAGTTGAGAATTTACCAAAGTGTGGCCAGCCCGAGGCTGCGAGGGCCAAGTGGGTCCCTTCCCCAGACCGCGTGATGAGTGAATGGGAGACTCTCTTTTTTCACTGCTTAATTTCAACTCTCATTTACTTTGGAAGGCCTCCCAAATGCCAGAATCTCAAAGAACAATCTAATACTTCTCCTAACACCTTCATAATTTTGTCGTTCACAATACATTTTATAATCCTCCTGGAATTTTGTTTTCTTTTATGGTGTAGAGGAGGAATATAACTTTATTTTCTTGTAAAGTGATTGAAAAATCACTCTTCTCTGAGTCATATATTCCCTTTTCCCTTTTTTTTTTTTTTAAAGATCGTATTTACTTGAGAGAGAGAACATGAGTTGGGGGGGCAGAGGGAGAGAGGGGAGAGGGAGCCTGACTGGGGCTCGATCCCAGGACCCTGAGATCATGACTTGAGCCAAAGGCAGGCACTTAACAACTGAGCCACCCAGGCGCCCCTCCCCTCTTATTCTAAATGCTTCTTTATTACATATTAATTTATTTTATCTTTAAGTTAAACCCATTTATGAATATGTTTTAATTTATAAGCACATCAGTTTGTTAGGTATTAAGTCACATGATTGGAAGGTTTTTCCATTTTTAAGGAGGGAAGAGTCTCCAGAGCGTGAGGCTGTGGTTGGCCTGGTTTGGGTCAGACGCCAGCCCTGCACCGGGGCCTGCCCTGCTGCTCAGATCACCGTCCCTCGCATTGACACAGCAGGTGCATGTTACCTAAACTCCTCAGGATGCTAAAAGTCCGGGAACTTTTTTTTAGATTAAATAATCGTTAACTTTTCTCCCTGTTACAATCGTGTCCTAACTGGGTTCTCTTCCTGCTGTCTTCACTTTGTCCCCTCCCCCAAAATTCAGTTTGGTCTTTGGAGTGTTGCACAGTGGACCCCTTAAAACACTTAGAGACCCTTATTGAGTGAGCATCCACTGTGGGCCAGGAACTTTTTTAGGGGAGGAAATAGAGTAGTGGACGGTACTTCTGCCCTCCTAGAGCTTTCCTTTTCACAGGGACAGGCAAAAAGAAGAAAGAGTATGGTGGGGATGATAGTGGGCAGTGGTTTCTGGCCCTGGGAGAGGTAGAGTGTAGGTGCAGAACTCGAGCAGCCTGTAGAAGGCCTTCACCCCAAGCAGTGCCTGGACCCAGTGCAGCAGGGTGAAGAGATGCAGACCCCTTTGCGGTTCCCTCCGGATGCCCCCACTTTGCTGACCCCTGAGGCAGCACATAGCCAGCTCCCGTGAGCATTGCATGGTTGGTGTGCGTGTTGTCAGGGCATTTTTAAAGACATGCATTTCCACTTACTTGGGAGAATCCGAAGTTCTATAGACATTATACTCCTTCTGCTACTTCTTTTAAATATATTGCCTGTCAGACTAGACCACTGTATGGTTTTTTCTTTTTAACAAATGCCCATGGGGTGCCTGGGTGGCTCAGTTGTTAAGCGTCTGCCTCCGGCTCAGGTCATGATCCCAGGGTCCTGGGATCGAGCCCTACATCAGGCTCCCTACTCAGCAGGAAGCCTGCTTCTCCCTATCCCACCCCCCCTGCTCTCTCACTGTGTCTCTCTCTGTCAAATAAATTCATAAAATCTCTAAAAATGTTCTGAGAGAGAATTCAGGTACCATGCAATTCACCCATTTCAAATACACAGTCCCAAAAGCGACGGTGGAGAGGTGGGGTGCACGGGTGGGATCCAAGGCAGGAATGAAGCTAGAGTATATGCAGGACGGGGACATGGGTGCACCCCAATGTATGTAACGGCAGGGGCGCTTAGCCGTTGGAAGTAATGGATGAATTAGATGTAAGAGATGAAAAGAGTAATCGATGTACATAGCATAGTGGGTCTGGGGTCATTGAGAAGAAAGCAGTAGTAACGGGAAGATGGTGTCTTTTTGGCATTTTACAGCTGCTCTGTGACTTTGGGAGGAGCAGTACTTCCTGTTACCTTTGCTCTTGTCTTTGTCTGTGCCGTCACCCCAGCCCAGCTAATAGCAGAGCTGCTGTTCTTTCTCGCTCCGAGCTCATTTTCACTCTTTCTATCCCGCAGAGGCTTTCACTCTTTCACTCTTCTTAGCTCAGGGCAGGGGAGTTCAACCATAGACCATTATTCTGTAGAATTCAGATCTTAACCGTTGTCTGGGTCCCGCTCACCTAACGATGTTGCGCAGAACACCGTTCGTGGTTGGACGGGTGTGCGCTCTTCCCACTGCTTCGGCAGCAGCGCAGTGGTGGATGGTCAGACAGGACAGTGGCCGCATTCCGGGATCCAAGACCGGATCCACATCTGAACACTGTAACATGGCAAATACTGGAAGAATGGTGGTGGTGGTCAGAATGTGAGGTCCACTTGTAAGTCAGTGGCCACGTTGACCCAAGTTAAACGAAAAGAGCAGATCCCATTTTTAATCTGAAGAGCGTGCAGAATCAGCTGTTGGGGTACCAGCAAAACTACCACACACATTGATTTGCTTGTTTGTTTCTCTGATATTTTTAGTCATGTTAAAGATCTCATAGAGTCGGTCGCCAGGGGTGGCACAGTTGGTTCAGCAACCGTCTTCAGCTCAGGTCATGATCCCAGAGTCTGGGAATCAAGTCCAGCATGGGGCTCCCAGCTCTGTGGGGAGTCTGCCTCTCCCCCGACCTTCTCCCCTCTCATCCTCTCTCTCTCTCTCTCTCTCAAATAAATAAATAAAATCTTTTAAAAAATAATAATAATAATAGGGGCACCTGGTGGCTCAGTGGGTTAAAGCCTCTGCCTTCGGCTCAGGTCATGATTCCAGCGTCCTGGGATCGAGCTCCGCATCGCGCTCTCTGCTCAGCGGGGAGCCTGCTTCCTCCCTTCTCTCTGCCTGCTTGCGATCTCTGTCAAATAAATAAATAAAATCTTAAAAATAATAATAACAATAATATAATAATAATAATAAAATATATAAGCCCATGATTTTTAGTATATTTACAGAATTGTGCAGCCATCATCACATCTCATTTTTTTTTAAAGATTTTATTTATTTATTTGACAGAGAGAGAGATCACAAGTAGGCAGAGAGGCAGGCAGAGAGAGAGGAGGAAGCAGGCTCCCCGCTGAGCAGAGAGCCTGATGCAGGGCTCGATCCCAGGACCCTGAGATCATGACCTGAGACGAAGGCAGAGGCTCAACCCACTGAGCAACCCAGGCGCTCCCACATCTCATTTTTTTAGAACACGTTCACCCCCTAAAAAGAAGCCCCATACCCGAGAATAGTCACTGCCGTTGCTCCCTAACCTGTCACCCCCAGCCTCTGGCAACCACTCACCTACTGCCTTCCTGTCTCTATAGATGTGTCTCACCGGACGTACCGTGTAACTAGAATTCTGGGGTATGTAGTCTTCCTGCACTTAGCGTAATGCTTCCAAGGTTCATCCAGATCGTAGCCTGTGTCACTGCTTCTCTCTGTTGCTCTGCAGTATTTCCATGCGTGGACATGTACCACGTTTTGATTGACCCATTCATCTGTGGATGGGCATCTGGGTCATTTCTGCTACATGGCAGTTACAAGTAACACCGCTGGGAGCATTGGTGTCCAAGCTGCCATGGGCACGTCTCTTGAGTATTTACCCGGAGTGGGGCTGCCAGGCCGTGTTTTCAGTGTGTTTATTCATTTGACAGAGAGAGACATGGGGAGAGAGAGAGTACAAGCAGGGGGAGTGGGAGAAGGAGAAGCAGGCTTCCCACCGAGCAGAGAGCCCGACACAGGGCTTGGTCCCAGGACCCTGAGATCATGACCTGAACCAAAGGCAGACGTTTAACCAACTGAGTCACCCAAGCACCACCCCCGCCCCTGCCGATTTATTTTCAAATTAAAAAAAAAAAACTTCTGAGAGACAAGGATGAAAAAGAGCAGTAGCCACGGGGGAGCTCCGGGCACGGGGAGTTGCAGGCCTGAATCACATAAACTCCATTATCTCTTCATTTCGGTCATTTTTTAAATATAATCAGCCATCTGTTTGGTTTTTTTTCAATTCAGTTCTCTAGTTAATCTGTTTTTCAGGCATTGGCATTTTTCTCAGAGTCAACACGCTGGTAGCAAAACCACTGTTTCCACGGACACCATGTTGACGTGACGTCACTCGAAGCCAGACCGGTTTTTCAGAGGAATGTTAGCGAGCATCTTCTCGAAAATAAAAAGAGAAGGTCATTTAAAGGGAAATAGCCGACAGTGTTTGTTGTCCGTGACAGAGTTTGAGTTCTGGGGTGAAAATTTGAATTTTGGAACTTGTGTCCATCAGCTTCCCAGGGCCACAGGCTCTCCTGCTGAGGTCAGTGGTGGTGGGAACCCAACGGGCGAAATGAGTCCCCACCGGGAGTCTGCATAATCCAGGGAACCAGGGTTTTCCAAATGCACAATAAATAATGTTCCATAATCATTTGTGGGCCCGAGAGCCATTCAGAATGCAAGACACCCCGTTGGATCTTGACACACAGACCCCTCCTTGATAAGGAAGACCACCGTTGGTCAAGTTTGGATGTAGTATTACAGAAGCCCACGTTATCCAAACGGGCTGTTGATCACTCCTCCCTTTTCCAACTACAAACTCTAAAAGACATTTTTTCTTTTCTTTTCTGTCATCTTCTTTTTTTAATTATGTTGTGTTAGTCACCGTACAGTACATTGTTTTCCTCCTGTATTTCAACCAAACCATCACTCAGAATGTAGAAGCCGACATGGGAATCGGCTGTTTTCTATTAAGGGAGATAGTAAAGAGATTAGCAAAAATGGAAAAAATGCCACTCTTCTCCCTAAATATTTGTTTGTTTTAGGAAATGCAGTTGACATCTGAACCACACAGGTTTGAACCAAGAAGGTCCAGCTACACATGGATTTTTTTCCTTAAGTTTTTTTTTAAAAGATTCTATTTATTTATTTGACAGAGATCACAAGTAGGCAGAGAGGCAGGCAGGGGTGGGTGGGAAAGCAGGCTCCCCACGGAGCAGGAAGCCTGATGCGGGGCTCAGTCCCAGGACCCTGAGATCATGACCTGAGCCGAAGGCAGAGGCTTAACCCACTGAGCCACCCAGGCACCCCAGACTTTATATGTATGTGTGTATATACACATACACACAATATTGTACCATAAATGTATTTTCTCCTCCTCAAGATTTTCTTAGCATTTTCTTTTCTCCAGATTATCTTATTTTAAGAATATAGTATATACCACATATAGCACACAAAATATGTGTTAATCAATATTTATGTTATCAGTAAGGCTTCCAGTCAACAATAGGCTTAATTAGTAATTAAGTTTTGGGGAGTCAGAAGACCTGTGCAGGGGGTCAACCCCTCTAACCCATGCATTGTTCAGGAGAGTCACCTGTATCCTATGTGATAGGAGATCTTTCGAAATAACTGACACGGGGCACCTGGGTGGCTCCGTCAGTCTCCCTCTCCCACTCCTCTCGCTGTCTCTCTCTGTCAAATAAATAAATAAAATCTTAAAAAAAAAAAAGAAAGAAAATGAAATAACGAATTATTATGAAAATCATTTTCTATTTATATATAATATATATTATGTATTTATATATTTATATCAATATAAATGTATATTTATATTGAGACAGTGGGCTCGTTATTTTTTAATAGATTCATGGGGTTTTTTTTTTTTCCAGTTTAGTTTCTAATACAGTCAACATCAACAGAAATGACTCATAAACAAAAGCTCTTTAGGGTCCTCAGTAATTTTTAGGAGTTTCAAAGGGTCCCAAGACCCGAGTTTGAGAACCACTCCTCCAGAACAGCACCGCTCAGAGGCTGCAGCAGGGGCACCCCTGGGTGCCTGTTAGAAACGCTGCTTCCCAGCCCTGTACCCACGTGTTCCCCAGGTCATTCTTCAGCACAGCAGAAGTTTCAGAATAGCTTCCGAGCAGCCTTCCTGCACTGAACCCACTGGCAGCTCTGACCTCCCCTAGGCTGTAGATCCCAGGAGGGATAGACTGGTTTTGCTTTCCCGTTTCTTCTTGAGTTTGGCCGGTGCTTTCCGTGAGCTCGGTAGATGTCCATTCAGTGTGGAGCTTCCTGCAGAGACAAAAACATCAAAACGAGGCTTAGTAGTGATGCCCGCTGAAGATCAGAGAAGGAATTGGTTAGATCAGAGGCAGGATGAGCTGGGAGGCTCTAGGCACTTTGCGTCAAATGGATGGCTCTGGAATGGCCCGCACCTGTGGTTCCGGGTGACGACCGAGAATGAGACACAGTATCATCCCAGACCCCGTCACCCCCACTCACCCAGGAGACAACGTATATTCCGGAGGAATACAGTGTGAGCTGTTAACAGCAGCCGCTTTGGGATGCTGTGGCTTATGCAGATTTTTCCATTTTACCATATTTCTTGTGATTTTTACAACTTTTCATAATGATCATGTACCACATAATCATCAAAAATCAGTAAATAGGTTTTCTTCAAACCGCCTCCCCCCCCCCCCCACAGAGCCTTGTACATACAGTGAACAGTAATGCTGGTCTACCAGGACGCATGCTGGGATTCCAGGGAAGACAAGTCCGTCCCACCGTTTTCACCTGTACTGCTTGTAAGTGACCGGATAGTGCCTTACAAGTTTGTTCTTTTATGCTTAGGGTTCAAGTCCGCATTTTCTATTAAGGGCAGAGCAGTGATTCTGGGGTCCTTGGGAGAGGTGTCCGGCCCACGGCCCCAGAGTGATTGTCTTGTGCTCACCTCAGAGTTGACGTTGGACGCTCTCCTTCGTCTCTTTTTACATCTGATGTTTACAGTGTGTTCTGGGAAGCACTGCTTGCTGTAAGGGTGACGATATTTTGGAAATGGGAGAGGAAAACACGTTGTGAATAAAGGAGATAGTGTATTAACCAGTAAGGCTTCAAGTGGTGTACAGATTTCTCTCCACTGAGGATTTAAATCATGCATTCCCCTTGTGTGTTTCGTTGTTTTTGTTTAGCCAAAGTCACAGACACGCGGGTTAGAGACGCACATCAGCAGAGAGCTAGAAAGAGATGAAAACATATGGTGCTTTTTGAAACCCAGAGAATGATTTTTCTACTTTATATATCAGTAAGCCATTTCTTGGAGATTTGTTCCAATTATTTTGGGAGAACTTCCCTTTTTTTTGTTGGATGTTTTTAAATTATAGAAGAAAGGCATGTTTGTTTTCAGTAAGTGAGATAAATACGAAAGGATGGAAATGAAAGTTAATTCTTCTCTTTCCACCACCCTCCCCAGTTCTGCCTGTGCCCATCCCCACTGCAGCCAACTGATTTATTACTTGTATTATTTTTTCAAAAGGCTTCTAAGAACTTTGAGGGGGTGGCGATGAGTATGTTCATTATCTTGCTTGCATGATGGTTTCACAGATGTATGCACATCATACACGTATCAGACCCTACACTAAACACTCACACTCGAAACACAGTCACGGTATGTTGGTTCCACCTCCACAAAAGCTGGGAGTTTTTAAAGCTCCCAAGTGGAAGAAGGGTCTGTCTTTCATTTAGGGGCACAGTGGAGAAATTACTGAGACACAAAGGGCATTGTGAACCGAACTTACGGCCAAGAATTACCCTTTCACAGGATGTTTTAAAATTAATTCTTAATTTATGAGACTAGACGCCTGGGTGGCTAAGTCAGTTGGGCGTCTGCCTTCGGCTCAGGTCATGATCCCAGAGTTCACTCTTTTTAGTGAATGGTTCTCTGAGATTTGGTAAATATGTGTAATCACATAGTCATCACCATAATCAAAATAGAGAACAGTTCTGTCCCTCTCCAAAAAGCTACTTTTGCTCCCCCCTTGTAGTCAAGGCTTCTCCTCCTCCCCCATCGTCCCCGGCCACCACTGATCTGTCCCAGTCTATCATGTTGCCTTCTCCAGAGAGTCATGTAGATGGGCTCATGCGATATGTACCCTTTGGGGTCCGGCTTCCTTCATTGTGCATGGTGGGTTTGAGATCCACCAGCAGCCTGTCCCTGGTAACCACCCAGTAGTGCCTCAACGTTGATGTACCCCAGTTTGCCCATCCCCTGCTGAAGGTGGGCTCCCATCTGGGGCAGTAAAACTGCTGTAAATCTTCATGTGCAAGTTTTGGACAAAGGTTTTCATTTGCCTTGGGAAGGCAGGACTCGTGGGTCACGTCTTTTATGTTTAACTCTCTGAACTGCTTTCCAAAGCAGTTGTGCGCTGTCTGCACCCCCCAGCAGGCTGTGACGCACCGTTGTCAGCATTTGGGGTCGTCAGCTCCTTTATCTCAGCTTGACATTTTTTCTTTTAAGGATTTTGTTTTTGGGGTGCCTGGGTGGCATAGTCGGTTGAGCATCCAACTCTTGGTTTCAGCTCAGGTCGTGAGATCAAGCCCGGCTTTGGACTTTGTGCTCAGAATGGACTCTGCTTCAGACTCTCTTTCCCTCTCCGTCTGCCCCTGCCCCCTCTTCTTTCTCTCTTTCTCTCCCCCACTCAAATAAATAAATCTTTTTTTAAAAAAATGATTTTATTTGGGGGGCTCCTGGGTGGCTCAGTGGGTTAAGGCCTCTGCCTTCGGCTCATGTCATGATCTCAGGGTCCTGGGATCGAGCCCCGCATCGGGCTCTCTGCTCAGCAGGGAGCCTGCTTTCCTCCTCTCTCTCTGTCTGCTTGTGATCTCTGTCTGTCAAATAAATAAATAAAATCTTTTTTTTTAATTTTTTTAACATAATAAATGATTTTATTTTTAACTAATCTCTGTACCCAGTGTAGGGCTCGAACCCACAACCCTGGGATCAAGAGTCTCATGTTCCACGGACTGAGCCAGCCAGGTGCCTCTCTCGTTGTGGCTCTGATTTGCACTTCCCTAATGACTAATGATGCTGAGCACTTTTTCCTGTGCTTGTCATTTGTAGGTGGTCTTGGTGACGTGTCTATTCAAATCACTTGCCCGTGTTTTCATTGGGTTTTTTGTTTTCTTCTTATTGAGCTTGAGACTTCTTTACATGTTCTAGATACAAACCTTTGCCAGTTAGGTGATTTGTAAATGTTTTCTCCCCATCTGCGGCTTGTCTTTTTATTTTGAGAGGGTCTTTTTTTTTTTTTTACTGACATATAATGTATTATTTGCCCCAGGGGTACAGGTCTGTAAATCATCAGTCTTACTTACACATTTCACAGCACTCACCATAGCACATACTCCCCCCGGTGTCCATCACCCGCCACCCCATCCCTCCTACCCCCCAGCAACCCTCAGTCTGTTTCCTGGGGTAAGAGTCTCTTATGGTTTGTCTCCCTCCCCAGTCCCATCTTGTTTCATTTTTTCCCTCCCTAACCCCCACGGCCCCCAACACTACCTCTCAAATTCCTCACATCAGATATCCTATGATAATTGTCTTTCTCTGATTGACTTATTATTCTGAGAATGTCTTTTACAGAGTTTTAGTTCAGGTGAAGTCTTAACTTATGATTTGTTTTTATGGACCCTGCTTTTTTTGGTGTCATATTGAGAAGTCTTTGCCTGACCTGAGCTTAAAAAGATTTTTTTCCTAAAAGTTTTATGGTTTTATAGTTTTACATTTCACATCTAGGTCTGTGATTCATTTTGGCTGAGGTTCATTTTTTTTGGCATATGGATGTCCAGGTATTCCGTTTGTTGAGAAGACTGATCATTCTTTGAAGTGCTTTTGCACCTTTGTCAGAAGTTATTTGAACATATTTGTGAGTTTGTTTCTGGACTCTGTTCTATTCCATTAATTAGGGATCTGCTCCCAGTACCATATGGTCTTCATTACCATCACTTCATAAATTCTGGGGTCAAGTAGTGTGAATGCTTTGATATTGTTTTTACTTTCATAAAGTTCTTAGACTATCTAGTTTTTGTACCTTTCCATATAAATTTTAGAATCGGTTTGTTACCTACAAAATATCCTTCAGGGCGTTTGATTAGGATTGCATTACTATGTAGATTTGGGGAGAGCAGATCCCTTAGCAGTGTTGAACCTTTTAGTCCATGAACATAGTATGTCTTCATTTTGGCATTATTTGTTTTGTGGCTTTCAGCATTCGGATCCTACGTGTATTTTTTCAGGCTCATAAAATATTTTGTCTTTTGGTGCTGTTGTAATTAGGGCTCTTTATATTCTGTTTTCTAATTGTTTATTGCCTCTTTTTTCTGGCAGTTCTGTCAAGTTTTACATCATGTTATTCAGAGAGTAGAAATTAGTGCTTATTAGTTGACTCCTTTATCTAGAGTGGCCCTCTTTATCCCTGGTAATCTTATTTGCTCCAAAACCTACTCTGATGTTCATATGGACACTTCAGCTCTCTCCTTACTAATGTGAACCTGGTATGTCTTTTTCCTTCCTTTACTTTTGATCAATTTGTATCCTTATATTTAAAGAGAGCTTGTTGCAGACAGCATGGAGTTGAGTGTTATTTTTCTATTAAGTCAGACAGTGTCTGGTGGTTGGTTGGTTGGTTGGTTGGGTGTGCAAACTGCCTGCTTTCAATGTGAGTATTAGTGTTGTTGAGTTTAAGTCTGCTGTCCTGCTGTGTGCGTGTGCAGTCCCCGGGGCGACACCTGGACTCTACCATGAAAGCAGGCTTGAACTAACCTCACAAATGAGGAAAGGCCTAGATTTTCTCTTAAGATTGGCACTAGGGGGATGCCTGAGTGGCTCAGTCATTAAGCATCTGCCTTCGGCTCAGGTCATGATCCCAGGGTCCTGGGATTGAGCCCTGCATCGGGCTCTCTGCTCGGCAGGAAGCCTGCTTCTACCTCTCCCACTCCCCCTGCTTCTGTTCCCTCTCAACGTCTCTTTCATTCAGATATTCTTATGTGCCCTTTATTAGGGTTTTTATGCTCTCTCCACTGGAGCCTTGTAACTGGGCAGTGAGTTCCCAGGCCCTGGTCACTGCTGGAACTGTGTTCCTGGGCTCCTCCTGTTCATTGTTCCCTAATCACGTTGCTGTTAGCGGAGAGGGTGTGCTGTTAGTCTTATACTTGTATTTTTGGTTTCTGTATCCTAGCGCAGCCGGGATGGTCTATTGTATGGTTTCTGCTGTTTTTTTCCAGATACACTGTAACTTTTACAAATACAGTTTTCGATTAAAAAAATAATAATAATGTCGATGGGCTCCCTCCCCACTTCCCCGCACCCTACCCACCCCACGATGCATTTCAGGACTCTCAGAACCTAGTGTTTCTGACTGTGGGAGGATGAGCTCCGGAGGAGCTGAGACCCGGCCTCGGCGGCCTCACCTCCACACATAGTTGTGCGAATACAGTAGAGTACGTGCAGGGGTGGAGGAACCCGTGTGGTTTAGATGAGGAACTGAGTATCCAGCCTCGCCAACCCGTTGTCTGGGAAAGTGGCTTACGGGGTGGTCCTCGCCTCTGGCTGTCCGCCCCACACCCCTCCTCCGCGCTGCACTCACGTCATCCTCGTCTCTGGCTGTCCCCGCTGTCCGCGGCGCTGCACTTATATCAGCGCACGCGCGGCCTGGCACTCGCCCCCGCTGGCCACTGTCCCAGGTACAGAAAGGCTTCGTGACACCGCAGGGTGTCCCGCAGGGTTGCTTGCATCTGACTGAGTAGGTGTCACAGTCTGGGCCGGAGCCTCTGCAGCTGGTTTAAGTCCGAAAAGCAGGGCGTCGAGGCCGCTGTGACAGCAGGTGCTGCCGAATACACAGAGTCCGTGCGCGCCCCACCGGCCGCCGTGCGCGTCCCCTACGTGCACGCGCCCACGAGCACGGCCGCCGCGCGTGCGCGCCCCGGCCCGCTCCCCACGGGCCCAGGGCAGCGAGGAGATTCGTGCCCTGTGTACACGTGAGAAAACCCAAGCGTGGGCAGGTGTTTCGGAGCACAGTCCCTGGGTCGAGGACGGCCGGAAGCCTGCCACACCCCCCCAGCCCCGGGCCCTGCTGCCCTGTCCGTGTGGCCTGACCCCGGCTGGGACCACAGCCCTGGGGACACTCCGTGTGAGCTGAGTGGTTAAAATGAATCCGTCGGGTCCCCGTCCAACCCCCAGAACAAACCTGATTCCTTCCACTTCCGCGCGTGAGGAGGACGGACACCAGCCCCCCATGGTGTCCAGCCTGGACTCCACGTGGCTGGACCCCGCAGCGTTTGTGCTCAGAATCCCTGAAATCCAAGGACTGCTTGAGGCGGCCCGTCCCCTGCCTGCCACCCTTGTCTTCCACGTGTTGGCGGCCCGCGCAGCCTTTTCTGCAGCGGAGCCTCGAACTCATGCGCCGGCCGTGGTGGGAAGGCTGTGTCTTGGGGAAGAAGCAACTTAGGAAAACTTCCTGGATCTGGGCTGGTCGCCTTCGAGGACACTGAAAAGAGAATTTTGGCTGTAAAAGCCCGATGGTCTGCCAGCCCCGCAGACTCCCGACCCCGCCTCTGGGGTCCGGGCTGTAGGTGACCAGACACCCCGCACGGGCTTCAACTTGAAACCGGGGTCATTAGCTTCGCCACTGGTAGGCTGTAACCAGCTTCCTAGGAATCTTAACTAAGCAGGTGTATCGGCCAGAGCCCAACCAGAGAAGCAATTAGTAAGAGACAGAGACAGCCCGGGAGATCCTTTTCCAGGAGCGCCTTCGGGCAGGAGCGGAGGCCGCCTCCACAGGGAGGGATTTGTCTTCCTCTGGGAAAACCTCGGTTCTGTTCTTCAGACTTGGCAGCTAAGTGGCTGCAGCCCACCCACGTCCTCAGGGTCGTCTCTTGAGCTGCAGGTCGGCTGACTGAGATGTCGACCATAGCTACAGATACCTCCAAGGGCACCGCTCCCATTTGTGTCCGGTAGTGTGAGCCATGATCTGTCCCATCTCGCTTTCCTGCCCCTGGTTAGTCTCTCTGGGGACAGCTGCCCCACCCACTGTCACACTTCAGTTCCCATGGGCAGCCTGGCCAGTGAGGGACCTGTGGGGGCACCTGCTGGCCCCAGGCAGAGCAGGAGGGCGGCCGCTCCCCCCCCCACATGCATGCTCCCTTCCTGAGTGGGACTGAGATGTCACAGGCTGTCGTGAGTGTGTCCAGGAGAGGCAGGCCTAGCGTGTGTCTGGAGCACCTCCGCCACCCAGGGACGCCATGTGGGCTCTGCCCTCCTACGCTGGGCCTGTGGCTCTCCTCTGCCACACTCTTTTCAAGGCACCTGCCGTCTCGGGGTGACTGTCTTGGAGCCCCTAGCCGTCCGCCTTTGAAGGAGTAGAAAGAAAACCCAGCTCATGAATGCCGCACGCCCATACGAGCCTCAGACTGCATCTAACTCCACTCTCCACACTTTTCCAGCCCAGGAAGGAAGGGGCAAAGGCTCGTGGTGACACGGCTCATCTGCTGCCCCTCGGCAAGCCCGGGGGTGGTGCGGAGTGGGGGGCGGGCAAGTGTGGCCTTTCCGGGGTGTGGGAGCTCTTGCCGTCTACTTGTTCTCTTCTGTGGGCTTGGGGATCAGAGTGCCAGGAGAGTCCCTCCCCAGGCACCAGTGACAGGATGTGCCCCATGCACCTGCCAGCACCTGTCACAGCCTCGGTCCGTTAGTCACCTGTTACTTGGGGGCCTCCTCCAGGACCCTGTTCACAGGTTCCAGACCATTTTTTACTTTCTGCTTAGGTTTTAGGAGTATTTTATTTTTACTAAAGGATTTTTTTTTCTTTTTGCTTGTCTGGATATCCACCCATCTTTTGTTCCCTCCGTTCCTGTGTTGTCTCAGCCCCGTTGTTGCGATGCCTTGCCTCCGCTCCTCCTCTCAGACGGCACGGACGACAAATGTTTGGGGCTCGGGGCTTCTGTAGCTGATGGCTTGAAGTGGGGGCATGTTCCTTCACGGAACACGATGGTAGGGCTCGGAGTTCAGTGTCAATAATAGTAAAAATGAGAAAAGAAACGCAACGGTTGGCCTTGAGCTTTAGCTCTGTCTCCATGAGACTGGACACCCTTGCATCACGTCTGCCCAGGACCATCCACAGATCCTCCCCTCACGTTGTCACGGAGCCGAGTCTTACCTTGTGTGACAGGTGTTTGGATGGTATGCTGTGGGGAGTGGGGAGACAGAGGCCTTGCTGGGGTCACGTGAGCGCCTGTCACTCGAGCCCAGTCCCGCAACCCACATACAGTGGTTCAGAGCCTCTGAAAGGGAACTAACCATATTTAAACTTCCTACAAAAGAAGCAGTTACAAATTGATGATATGGAAAAACTAAACATATCACAAATTTATCAGTACATGTTGTGCATTACTTACAGATTAATGGGCATTCAAGTGTACCTGTGCTCTAGAGAATTCTAGATTTTACGTAGAAACACCTGTAAAACCCTGACTTTTATGAAGTTGGAAATAGACGGAGCCATAATAAGAAAAGGGGTGGGCATCCGCGGCGAAGGACAGTATAAAGAAAAATGGGCAGCAAGTTGTACGAGGGGGTCACTCACACTCCAGAGAAATCTCTTCCTAAGTCATTTCTTCCTGAGTCCAGATAGACGAAGACTGCGACCGTCCAGCCCCAGGCACGGTTGGTGGGTCTGGTCTCTCGGTGCCAATCGCAGGCACCTCCGGGGAAGGTGCTCAGTTCTTCGGTCTCTGCTGTGTCCTCCATGATCTCATCCTTTTCTTCCCAGCACTACGCCGGCCTCCTTGCTTGGCACTTACACACGGAAGAGCCTGAGGGCTCCCCACTGCCCGCTGGCACTGGCTGGTGCTAGTTGTCCGTGAATCGGGCAGCTCAGAGTCGAGCAGGAGTCTCGGTGGCCGGCCGGCCGTGGGCCACGTTTCCTGCTGCTCTCCTGACCCCAGATCTCGTTGGGGATGCTCGCTGCTTCCCTAATCTTAAGAATAAGGACAAGCCAGATAACTGCTGGAAGCAGCTATCATGACAATTAAAATGTTTTCCGTAAATATTTTTTTAATGTTTCCTGTAAACGTTTTTTTAAATGTTTCCTGTAAATACCTTGAATGTCCTGGTTATGACTCAAGAATGTGTGGATTTTAGTTTGCAGTTAACATGTTTCGAACATTACCACCTTCCTCCAATCCTACGGGAGCAGAATTTGACCCCGAGGAAGACGAGCCCACGTTAGAAGCAGCCTGGCCTCATCTACAGGTACTGAACTCTGAGAATGCCCCAGAAACGGGCACGAATTAAATGTGTGTAATCGCGGGTTTTTCTCTAAAGCAAGTGTGCTGGCCTCCAGGGCCTCACTCCGGCTTATTGCAGATGGACCTCTGACCTTGCAAACCTGTCCATCTAAGAAAGGTATTTTAGCGGAAGTGAGAACATCAAATGGTTTGTTTGTTTGGACCCCTTGATACGAACTACAAAGACACAGAATTGCCAGTATGTTGGTAATGAAAGTGACCTCCTCGCCCATAGCCATTAGATCAAGGCCTTTTGCAGCTAGATGCTCCCGCCACCCCATTTTCAGGGTGTAGATATGATGCGACCCAAAGCTCCCCTGCTAACTTGCGCATTTGTAAGGCAAAAAGTTGATCGTAGATCAGACTGGATGCCTGAGAAGACCCTGAGCCCAGCGCAAGCAGAGTGTGTGCAAGCCACGCGCCACACCGGGGCCTGGGTCGTCCGCAGGAGGGGAGATAGAGAGGGGAGAGCTGGGAACGAGCAAGATGGGGAACAGATCACAAAGGGGGGCTGTCTCGGGGGCAGCATGCAACCCACTCGTGAAGGGGAGGAGCGTCCCAGCCCTGGGTGACCACGTCCGTGACCCGCTCACCGAGCCGTCCCAGCTTCCTGTCCGCCTGGCTCTGCCAGGACACATGCCCACGGCGGGTGTAGGTCCCAGCCCGCTGTAGCTGCTGCGCACTGTGGTCTCCCGGCAGCCTCAGCTGAGCACCAGTGACCCCCACTGCGGGTATCATCTTGTTTAAATGCTATTTAAGGCTGTAGTCTGTGGTTCTGAGCTAAATAAAACAATATTGTCTTCAGTTGTAATTAAATGAAGCCATAGTATTTGGACTTAATTCTGTAGATACGTCGCTTTTTATTAAGGCTTAATATTTTCAGAGATTCAACTCATGATGTATCTTTAATCTCCAGCTAATAAAATACCAGGTTGTTTGACTCATTGTTGTTTTTTTCCTCCTAGCTTGTTTATGAATTTTTCTTAAGATTTTTAGAGTCTCCAGATTTCCAACCTAATATAGCGAAGAAATATATCGATCAGAAATTTGTATTGCAGGTAAGGTACCAATTAGCTGAAGCTTCAAAAGCCCTAAACTACAGCACGTTAATTGCCTGTTCACTGAGTGTCTTTTTCTCCTTGAAGCTTTTAGAGCTCTTTGACAGTGAAGATCCTCGAGAGAGAGATTTTCTTAAAACTACCCTTCACAGAATCTATGGAAAATTCTTAGGCTTAAGAGCTTACATCAGAAAACAGATAAATAATATATTTTATAGGTAAGTCGGTGTGTGGGTGACGTGTCTCTTTTTGCATGATGATGGTCGTGTTCACACTCAGTGCTTCTCCCCACCCCAAGCCCATCATTCCCTTTGGCAAGTGACTGGGGAGTGGGAGCGGCCTGCCTGTGGTGTGCTGGGCGGCAGTGGCCCCCTTCTGCCTCCCCCGCCCCTCCCTCTCTGCCCGCTCCCCTCCCTCACCCACCCCCAGCATCTCACCACACTGCCTTCCTCTGTTTGCGTTTTCACCCAGCTGTCCAGGGTGGGTCCACCTAGAACCCGTGCAAAGCCAGCTGTCACTCCTTCCCCCTGCACGTTACGTCATCCCCCCCTGCCCTCAATGCATCTCAGAGAGCGGGCGGGAGGGAGGAGTAAGCAGGGGTCCTTAGCAGCTCTCCCAAGCTAGAGAACTATACCAGAGGTCTGGAAACCCTGTCTACGTCGGGGCAGAGGAGGGCCTGCCGGAAGCAGCAGGTGTAGGTGGCACCTACACCTAGGTCATCCCTAGGCCTGTGGGACTGCAGAGACGGGTCCGTCTGGGGAGCTGGGTGCAGAAGTTGCCCTGTCTGGGTTTACATAGAGGAGGGCACAGCCCCATGGCTCATGAAAGAATGTTCCGTGATATTCCAAGGACGGTATTCACCTTAACTCTGCCCCCTCGTCCTCCCTATCCTGGCCACAGCTTCTTATTGACTCTTAAAGCCTGAACACCCCTCAGTCTGCCTGCCACTGTCCCCACGGTTCTGCCGCCTCCTGAGTCACGTGGGTGACTGTCCAACTTTGGATGGATGAGCCTAAGCCCTGGGCATGGCCGGCCTCCTCATTTGTGTCTCTGCTCACCTCCAGGCCCCTTCCACATGGGCGCCTCCTGGAACGGTCTTTCCACCCGCCCTTGACTGCAGCCTCACAGGCTCGCAGATGCGTCCCCGCGCCAGAAAGCCCCCCTGGCTTGGCAGACAGGTCTCCCCGCAGCACAGGCATTGTCCTGGCTGCTTTACAACACGAGTCCAGCAACAGCTTCGCGCCCGTTGGGGCACCAGATGAAGGCTGATGCATGAAAGACTTAATGTGTCTTGGCCGTCCCTGGAGAGCTCACTGTGAGCAGTTTATTCTGAGAATTTGGGCTTCCCGGGTCAGCTTGCCTTGAAGGCCCCTGACCCCAGGCTGGCTCCAGGTAGTGACAGATCTCAGCGGTGACAGCCGTGTGTTCTAGGTCCCCCCGTGAGATAAAGCACACAGGTTTCACATTGTCCAGCCATGGGGCCTCAGTGAGGGTGATGTACAGGCCCTCGCCAGGAGCGCCACAGAGGCCAGGCACGTCCCTTCTTAGGCACAGTGACCCAGCAAGGGAGAGGGGGGCAGAGACAGATGGAGAGCCCACCACGGAGAACAGCAGCCTCGGGGGCTTCTGGAACCTGTCCCTCTGTGATCAGAGAAGGACATCGCGTTTCCTGGGTGTTGTCTTCCTCGCTCCTTCTTGGCCTCGTGCTTCCTTCTGAATGGGGTCATTACGCGGCCGAGGTACTTCTCTATTGAAACATTTTATACGTTGTTTAAACAGCAAAGAACAGGTACAATTTAAATTCTGATCTTTTAGGCCCAAAATTAAAGCTCTACCTAAAGTGAGGGTTTTTTTTTTTTAATTAAAATGTGGGTTTGTTCAGAGAGCAGAATCACAAATCATGAAGAATCTCAGTACAGTAACGAAAACATTTAAATTATTCAGAAGTCGCTGTACTTGATTTCGTTCTCACCGAGTGCCCCAGGCTGGTGTGTGGTGCTCTTGGGTTTCAGCCATTTTTTTCTGTCACTGTCGTTCCCGACCGATGCCATCAAAAGCAGGCACATTGTGTGGATTCTGTAGTCGGTCTCCGCCTTCCACACCTCCGGTTTCCTGCGGGAAGGAAGGAAGGAGAAGGATCGTGAGAGAAGTCTGTGGCATGACCCCATCTTGGAAGAAAAGATCTCTGCAGCCTGTTAGGTTTATCTCGCCGAAAGTGTTAAAGTCAAGCCCCTGTTTGGATAGTTTCTCCTTCTGATGAGCACGTGGGAACCGGGAGCGACGGGGATCTGCTCTGTTGATGGCCACGGCCCAGCCACGGCGAGCTGGAACCCCGGCCGTGAGCAGGGGCGGCCCAGGGCTCCGGGTCTGTTACAGCCCAGTGGCTGGGATCAGCAACAGCCGATGACTTTCTCGCAGATCCGTAATCAGAGCCGGGCCCCGTGGGCAGTTCCACGGCTGCCCACGGTCTGTGGGGGCCTACCCGTGCAGGATGGCTCCGGGCAGGACCTCAGGTGGCTTCCAGGAAGGAAGAAGCAGGAGCCCCCCGTCCTCCACGAGGCTCGGCCGGTGACTGGAGCAGATTCCCTTCTCCCTTCTGTGCCGATGCAAGCGACTCACGGGACGACAGATCCGCAGGGGGGAGACAGAATCTGCCTCTTCATGTGAGGCTCAGGGCACATCCCACGGGGAGGAAGGATACTGATGGTGTCCGTTCTGGAGACCGCCTCCAGCCAGCAGGTTCTGGTTCGGCTTCTAGAGAGTCCTGACTGTGTTTTGCTGGAAAAGTGAGAGACACCATCCAACTCCACGTGCAGACGTCTTCATTATGGCTTTCTCCCCACTCCGCACCGTCCTCTCTCGTCCCTCTTGGGAAAAGTTAAAAGGAGATCTGGTTTCTCTTTTTCACATCTACTTCAAGTCAGGTCAAATAAATAGAAACAAAGAATTTTGTTTGCCGATTCAAAGAGGTACGTGCACCCCGGTGTTCAGAGCAGCAACGTCCACGGTAGCAAAGTTGCAGAGAGAGCCCAGATGTCCACGGACAGACGAACGGATAAAGAAGGTTCAGTGTATACATGCAATGGAATATCACTCAGCCGTCAAAAAGAAGGAGAGCTTGCTGTTGGCAGTGATGTGGATGGAACTGGAGGGCGTTATGCTGAGCAAAATAAGTCAGAGAAAGATAGTTGTCGTAGGATTTCACTCGTATGTGGAATTTAAGAAACAAAACAGATGAACATAGGTGAAGGGAAAATCAAGTAAGACGAAATCAGAGAGGGAGGCAAACCGTGAGAGGGGGGAGGGGGGTGGGCGGACGGGGTAACTGGGTGACGGGCATTAAGGAGGTCACGTGATGGAGTGAGCCCTGGGTGTCACATGAGACTGGCAAATCACTGGATTGCCCTGGAACCAGTGCTACGCTGTATGTTAACTGTATGTCAACTACACTGTATGTTAACTAGCTTGAATTCAAATTAAAAAAAAAAAAAAACTATCTCTGATGAAAAAAAGAAACGAAGTGCTTATCAAGAAGAATATAGTGATGCTGATTTAGGAAAACAAAATGGCCAGCAGCGGAAGGCCGTCCTTGTTCACATGCGACAGCCGGAGCGTCTAGAGCCCGAGCCCAGCAGAGGCCCAGAGCCGAGTCTTCGGGCGCCACGTGCAGTCCTGCTGCCTTCCCGGCCCCCAAGAGGAGCAGAGAGGCCGGTGGCATGGCTGTACTTCGTACAAAGCTCCAACTTTGCATGTGGAAACTGAGAAAACAAGCAACGTGCAAGTTGAGTTTTATAAATCTGAGCGCGTCCGAGCACAGACGCAGCACAAAGGACGGGGCTCCAGGGGGTCGGCGCCCAGGCTCCAGGCAGGTGCAGCGCAGAGCCCGGTGGGGAGTTGAGGGCTGTGTCCCCTGCCGTAGGACTGTACCGCCTGCTTCTCACCAGCCAGGTGCCCCGTGCTGTCTGGGTCACTCCCCACCACCCGTTCATGCCGTGGCACTGTGGTTCTCTGTTCGGTGGCTGTAGCCGACCCATGTGAGGCACTCGGGGGGCCACCCTGCGTGTCTGCCTTGCCCACCTCCTGCCCGCGGCCCGCTCCCCGCTCCCCACTCCGTTTCACAGACCTTCGCTCCAGCCCTGCCTTCTCCCTCCTGCCCCACCCCGTCCAGACATGTCAGCCCTCCTCCATGGCCTGGTTCAAGTACCAGACCTTCCGAGAATTCTGCCCATTGCGGAATGTGGCAGTGTCAAGGCCCACCCTTAGGAACATTTCACGTCCTGTGGATATTTGACCTGTTCTTTACCTTGAGGTCCCATGTCCGTTCATCACAAACAAGAACAACGAAATTTCAGAGTCTTTTTTTTTTTTTTAATCGTCACAAACTCTTATTTTTGGCGTAGAGCTGTCTCTAAACTGTTCTTGTCAACGGAGAGGCAGAATCCTTTTTCGGACCCCACTCCCGGCAGGCAGGCGCCCATGCCTTGGTTGCGGTGGACTCCAGGCGAGCACGGTGTGGGCAGGAGTGGGCTCCGGGCTTCTGAGGAAATCCTTGGGAGCTGGGGAGATGTTGCCCTGTTCAGTGTCCCTGTTCCTTCTCGTAGTTCCCAGCCTGTCAACGTGTTCTAAGCATGGGACAGATGCTGCAGGGGCCATGGGAGCCCACTGGGCAGGCACAGCGTGAGAGGCTTCTCAGGACGCAGATCAGCTGCTCGTACTGGGGTTCCAGGAGGGGGTGCTTGAATCCGTGAGGGGCCATGCAGGGTGTCTGTGAGGAAGCAGGCAAGACAGCCCAAGTGGGCAGGAAGGGACTTCTGCCCTGGCACAGACCCAGCCAACTGTTGGAGGTTTTAAAACTGAGGAAGGTGGGGGCACCTGGGTGGCTCAGTGGGTTAAAGCCTCTACCCTCGGCTCCAGTCCTGATCCCAGGGTCTTGGGATCGATCCCCATGTCGGGCTCTCTGCTCGGCGGGGAGCCTGCTTCCTTCTCTCTCTCTCTCTCTCTGCCTGCCTCTCTGCCTACTCGTGATCTCTGTCAAATAAATAAATAAAATCTTTAAAAAAAAAAAAAAACTGAGGAAGGGTCAAGTTAGGTTGGCATGAAGCAAAAAATGACCCCTGAGGGATGGGTCGCAGGATGTAGGTGTGATAAGGCAGGTGGCAAATTGCTCATCATCACCTGTGGGCGGCTGAAGTAGGGGAGCTCATAGTACAGACCCTACAGCCTTTCTCCGTCTTTGGAAATCCGAAGTAAAATGTTGGCGGGACATTTGAGCAGACCCATGCGCTCTGCAATCCAGGTCTTTGCACACCACCCTCCCCCCAAAGCACCTTGTTTCCTTATTCAGAGGATTTTAGTCTTTACAGTTGTTACTTCAGTGTCAAATTCTAAGTGGCCTGTTGCTTCTTCTAGGTTTATTTATGAAACAGAGCATCACAACGGCATAGCAGAGTTACTGGAAATCCTGGGGAGGTGAGTCGTCTCTGTTCCTGGCAGCGAGTGGAATGGATTCCAGAGTGATTGAGCTCACTGAGTCCAGCAGCCCTCCCCAGAGCGAGGCAACTGAAACCATTCCCGGAGGAACTAAGACCTCTCTTGATAGAAGGGGTTGGTGAGGTCTGGGGTTAGAAGAAAAACCCCCTGGGTGCCTGGCTCGGCACGCAGGTGCTGTTTCACACCCCTCGTCAAAGACGGTTACCTTAAGGTTTATGTGTGACACCTGGAAGAATGGATCATTTACCGTACACCGGCGGTGTTGAGTAAATGCTAATATTTCAGATTGCTTGGGTTTTATAACTTTTTTATAAATGTTCTTAAAAGTAATTAACATTTTAAAAATTTTACCATCTTAAGCCAAGTGGCGTTCTTGCTTGCTAAATCAGTGACCCATAGATTTTTATATCAGACCTCCAACCCACTGTTTCCCAGAGGTCCTCGGGGTTCCCCAGTCGAATAAGCTTGGAAGTGCTCTCCCCCAGCACATTCCTCAGGGATTCAGCTGCATCAGCCACTAGAGGTTCTGAGGGACACTGCAGGGAGGGAAGCTGTGTCCGTCCCCGGAGCTTTGGAAACACAGGAAGCCTGTCTCTGGGAACACAGGTGTCGTCTGATCTATCTGCGCTCCAGCAACGCTGAGAAAACCATCCTTGCTATTTTAGATAGAATGTGAAAAAACCGTTAGTCCTCGAGCAGAAGTCTACTTTGACCTGTTTCAGCACAGTCGGCCGGTTACACTCTCTCAGTAGAGTATGGTGAGCGGTCGAGGGCCCCTTACTAGTTGTATTACCTTCCTTCACTAGTCTTGGCCACTGTTTTCTTAGTGAAGTGGGGGAAATCCACTCACCTCCAACATGTTGCAAGAAGGGCGTGAAGTGTCCGCGCAGCCCGATGTGTCACAGAGAGGACTCTGCTCCCTGCTGCTGGGATCCAGAAGAGGTGTTTGACCTTGAGGGTCTCCCGGATGCAAATGAGCAGGTCATCCCTAATGTCCACTTCAGACAGCCTGCGACACACACGTGCCCAGGACCCCTAGAGGGTGCAGAACAGTCTAGAAATTGCCGTCACTGCTCCATAGCTCCAGCACGTGTCTGTGCTTGCCAAATAATAAAACCAAATAGAGAAAAAGGGAGCCCCCTCGCCCAGCTGGAAACCAGTGGGTACGCTACTTAATGTTAGAGACAAAGCTTCAGTTGGGAGGCAGGAGTGATAACCCCTTCCTTTGTAGAAGGGAACGACTTCCTGGCTGATTTGTAGCCAACTCCCATCTTGCACACTCAGTCTCTATCCTGCCAGCTTCAGAGGAACGAACCCAAATTTCTCCAGGGAGGTGCCAATTCCTAAAAATGGGTGAAGGCAAAGGGAAGGTGCCGGGGTTGGGCAGACCCAGAGTGGGGGTCCCACGGAAGCTGCCTGGCCTCCACGGCCTGTCTAAAGAAGGAGGCTTTGCCCCCAGGGACTCGCGCTGTTTTGGGTAACCCAGAACAAATCCAGAATTTTAGAATTATCTTACACATAACAAAGATAAAAATGACCGTGCTTCTTGGAAGATATTTAGTTTTCTTTTTCATTTCTGTTAATATCGTCTTTTGTGCAACATACATTTTGCTTACCAATTTTTATGCTGAAAACGAGAAAAGAAAAACCGAGATTTTTTTTAAACCTGGAAATTATAAATACTCAAACTTTGAATAAATTCTGTGTTCACAGTATAATTAATGGATTTGCCTTACCACTAAAAGAAGAGCACAAGATTTTCTTACTGAAGGTGTTGCTACCTTTGCACAAAGTGAAATCTCTGAGTGTCTACCATCCACAGGTAAGGGGTGCCCAGCGGTGAGGCGCAGGTGGGGACACTCGCTAGCACAGGGTCTCCGTGTGAGCACTGATGAGCCCGAGACACAGAATCCCAGCCTGTTACTGGGAGTGTCCTCTCTGTTATGTCCCATTGCCGATGTAGGTGATCGAAAGGATACAAGGGTCAAGAGATTCCCTCTTAAGAAAATCAGAAACATCTCAGGAATGGAGAATTTCAGAATTCGTTCTAAGCACAGAGAAGGGGGTGACTCACTTGATGACAGGCGTCCAGGGCACTTCTCAGAGGAAGTTTTCTGTCGGATTTAAAATCCGGCTCCTTCAAGAAGAAGCCTCTGTCTGTGGCCAGCGACAAAGCTGTGGGCTTCCTGTAGTTTGCAGAAATCTGATGACAGTTACCCTGAACACCTGGTCCCTAAGTGGTTCCTACCTGGTTAGGCGGCTGCACTTACCCAGGAGACGTGGTCCCTCCTTCCCTCTTGCCCTCGTGAGCCCTGCATGGACGGGTGTGGACGGTCGGGGACAAGCCTGGCAGCCAGCGGGCTCCCCCGTCCTGCAGGCCCTCACGCTGGGGGGCACAGTGTGTCGGCACAGGCTCAGTCACAGAAAGTGTATTCTTTTCTTTTTTTTAAGATTTTATTTATTTATTTGACAGAGAGAGATCACAAGTAGGCAGAGAGGCAGGCAGAGAGAGAGGGAGAAGCAGGCTCCCTGATGAACAGAGAGCCCGATGCGGGGCTCGATCCCAGGACCCCGAGATCATGACCTGAGCCGAAGGCAGAGGCTTAACCCACTGAGCCACCCAGGCGCCCCAGGAAGTGTATTCTTTACGGGAATCTCAGCACGTCAGCTTCCTGGGAAGTATTTTACTTCGTGGTGGGTTTTTTTCCTCCTCTTGCCGTTCATTGGTGGTGGTCGCTGTACTTCCAGCCAGCTTGTTACCCTGTTAATTGTTCTACAGAAGAGATTAATAGTTCAGTGGTTTAAGGTGCAACCAGATTTTAATTTGTCTTTTTCCAGCTGTTAGATGACTTGTTAATTACAGTCTCTAAGAAGAGGGTGAGGAAAATCCCCGCCAAACCAAGGCTGACTTGTCGATATTCGTCTGAAAAACTGTTTCCTGATTTTTTTAGCTTTCTGCTGTCTTGTGCCTGAGAATCCCCCTCAGAGCACCAATGTCTGCCTGCCCAGGGTGGGAGAGGCCATGCCAAGGGGGTGGGGGGCAGCGTTGCCGTTTTGGAGGGAAACGCTAATGCCCCCTCTCCTGTACTTCGCAGCTGGCGTACTGTGTCGTGCAGTTTTTAGAAAAGGACAGCACCCTCACTGAACCAGTAAGTATGCACTCTGGCTGGGACCTTGGTCCGGGCGCCGGTGCACCCGTGATGTGGCCTGTGGGTGTCCCCAGATGTCCTATCACCGTTACTGCACTGGCCAAGTAGCTGCTCAGACCACGTCATCACCTGCGGTCACACGGACAAACACGCTGCTTCCCTTCATGTGTCGTGTGTGTTCAGAATGTGGCGACTTGGATTACAGGGTCCTTTACCGCGGTGGTGATCGTACGTGAGCAAATTGCTTCTTCCCTGAGCTGGACCACAGTCCTCCGAACGGGAGACGCTGGCGTGTGGATCGCGCACCCTTGAGCTGCGGCGTTCCTCCCGGGTCGGAGGGTAGCTGCTCCGTGATCACCACGTCACAAGTGCCCGGTGGCAACTGTTGAGCATGTTGATTTCCAGATTTCTCAGCCTGTTATCTTGACTAAAAACGAAGGCTGTCATATCCCAGATTAGCCAAGTGGAAGGTGTGGGGGGCCGGTGTAAGCCTTTGAATACGCTTTTTTTTTGGTAGCTTTATTGAGCTATAATGCATATACCATACGTCTCGCCCATTTGAAACGTACAATTCAGTGGCTCTTTGGTATATTACGTTATTAATTTTCTTTAACCGTGGTAAAGTGCATGTAGCATAAAATGCGATGTGCCATTTTCGCCGTACATGCGCAGGGCATTAATTACGTCCCAGTGCTGCCCAGCTGTCACCACGATTCCCAGAACTTGGTTATCGTCCCAGACAGAAGCTCTGATCCCCCCAAACGCCGACTCCCGCTTCCCCTCTGCCCACCCCTGGTGGCCTCTCACCTGCTTTCTGTGTCCGCGAGTTGGCCTTGTCGAGGTGCGGGTGGACTCGTGCAGGATGTCGTCAGGGTTTAGACCCTCCGTGCCTGTGTCAGGACTCGGTCCCCGGGTGCGACTGGATGGACTCCCTTGAGTTCTGTTCGTCCACCCCCCTGCCGGCAGACGCTGGGGTCGCTGTGAGTGTGGGTGTCAGGGGTCTGTGCAGGTCCCCGCTCTCGGCCCTGTCGGTTGTACAGCTCGAGGGGCAGTGCCGGGTCAGCCAGTGTTCCTGGGCTTAGCTCTGGGAGGAGCCACCCCACTCTCCCCGCCCCACCCCCCGCCAGCGGCTACACGGGCTCCGCGCCCTCCACATCCTTGCCGACACTTGGGGTCATCCCTTTTTTCATCCTGGCCATCTAGTGAGCGTGTGGTGGCGTCTCTGGGGGCTCTTTGATTGGCATGTCCCTCCCGGCTGAAGAAGTTGGGCATCTCTTCATGCACTGGTTGGTCACCTGGTGCGGACAGACCCCTTCAGATCCGCTACCCATGTTTTGTCAGCCAGGCAGTTTCTTACCGCTGAGTAACAAAGTGAGAAGTACGGAGTGTCAGCTGCAGCGTGTGGCTACTCTTTCTGAAGCTAACCGTTGGGATAGAAAAGGCAAATGTTGTCATTCCGGCATTCTCCATCCACAGTGGTCCTGTGAGGTTGTGAGTGTTGCATAATTTCTCTGTTTCTGGGCCACACTGGCTCCCGATCTCTGCCTTCTTCTGAACCCCGTGCACTGACTCCCGGAGTCACCCGGCAACTCCGGAAGACCCCTCGACCACACCCCCGGGGTCCCCGCATGCCTCTGCCTCCTCCCGAGATTCTGGAAGCCCCCAAGGAGAGGCACCAGACTTACCAGACTTCAGTGTCAAACCCAGAGCGTTTTCTCCCTGTCAGGGTCGGGTTATCTTTATCCCCCTTGACTAAACGGAGGACGTGTCTCGGTGGGGAAGGACCGCTGAGGTGGCCCCAGTGATCAAGTCTCTTCTCCAGTGGGGCCGCGTCCTCGGGGCCTGTGTCTGTGTTGGACAGTGGCTCCCCACCAACGGGTTGGAACCATTACCAATGACACGTATGGAAACAGATTCTGACACACGCCCTGCCTTTTCTACCTCAGAAATACGGGAAAGAAAAACACGGAAGGAAAGAAAAAGCGTGCACTGTCCTGATTTTTCTCTGTGTGTATTTCTCACACGCTCCAGGGGCTGAAGAATCCACCGGACGCTGCGCCGCGTTCGCCGCAGGCCAGGCCCCCACCGTAGTGCCCCGGTCCCCGGCCAGGTCTGTCACAGCCCGAGTCCTAATCCTGCCCAGCACGGCCCCTGTTCTTCCTTCCCCAGAGACGAGTGCGAAAGCTGACAGCAGTTGGCGGGAGCGGGAGCTCTTGGCCATAGTTGTCTGAGGGAAGGAGAGAGGCGACCGCCGGCCTCCACTGGGTCCTTCTGTCTTAGACCGTAAGCTCTGAGTCGGCACAGGCGTGGAGAGGCTCCCGCACGGCCGGTGCCCGGGACTGCCACCCAGATTCGCTTCATTCCCGAATCCCAGTGCTCCGTGGACCGCAGAAAGCAGATTTTTTCTGCACATCAAAACCGTGCAGACCCTCACCTCGGGGAACTCCTGTCTTTGAAGTTCCCATGTTATGAAATACAGAGGCTGCTCTGTCTTCCTTCAGCATTGAAAGCTCGTCGACAAGAAGATGAACGGGATAAAGTCTTGTGAAGGTGTGCATCCACTTGGCAGCACTGAGGAGGACACGGCACCCACGGGGGGGGGTCTCAGGGTCTGGACCCAAGGCTCTCCTGAAGCCAGTATGGCCAAGGTCAGGAATGTTTAAAGTACGATCCACTTAAAAGACCTGCATCACTCCTGTTCAAGGTCTGCAGTTAGTATTTGTGAACTGTGTGTAGCGCTCAGAAACTTTCTTGAACACATATGCTGCTGTTGTAAGAACAATACAAGCTCATCAGATCACAGATGGAAGTAAGATCACGTTATGTTGTCGTCCGCCAGTTTCTTCAGGATAATTGACTTCTGCTACAGGATCTGGTGGGAACCCTCTTTTTCTCTGGTGTGTCGGGGAGGGGCTCGCCTGCCCTCCTCAGCCCCGTCCAGAGAGCAGCACCCCGTCGAGTCTCCAAAGGAGAGCTCAGTGCATGACCTGCGCCCAGCAGCAGACGGCTTTTGCCTCGATGAGCTTCACCAGGCAGGCCCCTCTTTTGCAAAGTGCTGCTGCCTTCTGAAACCATGGTATCGAGCATAGGTCACTCCAGATGGTGTGATAAGTTGGTCCAGTGTGGGGCTCCGATTCCAGAAATAAAACCTCTTCTAGAGACATTGAATAGCTAATGCCTTGTGTTCTGCGTCTCATACGCTAGTGTGTTTTTCCTAACAAAGTACCATTTGACAAATGACAAGGAAGAGTGGGTTTGGGAACTGACAGGCATCTGCCGTAATCTTAACCGTGGTCCCCACACTGGGGAATAGTAGCCGGTCACTAAATGTCCAACAGTTTTGAGCAAAAAGTAGGACCAAAATCATTAAACGCTAGATTTTTTAAGGAAATCCCTTCAGAGACTGTCGTGTTATGAAGTTTTACATCAGACTCCAAAACGAGGAGCACAGTCTTTTTTATAAATGTTGGAATTTCATAAAGTGTCACATCATGAAAAAAAAAAGTGTCACCTCATGAAAGACCATCTTGGAGCCTGAAGGCCAGAAGCGTTCAGTGGAGTTCGGAATGGCTGCTGTTGAAAGGCCCACCGTGTTTTAGCTACAGTCAGGATGTCACCGCTGGCCTGCCCGAGCCGTCAGGCGCTGTCTGCAAGGTTGCGGAGGGTGGGCCGGTGGAGAACACCCACCCGCCAGCCAGAAGGAGCTGGCACTTGCCGTGATCTTCGTGGCGGTCCCGACGCTAGTGAGGGGCTGGGACACTGGTTCCTGAAATGGTGGTGATGGGCTGCGGTTGTGTTTTGGGCCCTTGTGCTCTTTCAGAATGAAGACGGCTGCACTCTAGAAATGTTACTCACCCTCACTGAGCTGAATCTGACACTCTGGGTGGACGATCTTCACTGGTATGTTGTGATAGGAAGTTTGGAAACTATAGGGGTGAGATAGAGAAAGGTTGCCCCACAGAAACTCCTTCTCCCTGCCGACCCGGGCAAGGAAGGTAAGGTCCAGTCCCCGTAGATGAGGGAGCTGTCGCCGCCGCCGGCTGAACATGCCTCTCGGGGGTCGGCGGCGCAGATGCTGTCAGGCGGGGTCCCAGCTGAGGCCACACTGCCGTGCTCCCCACGGGCCAGCACGCCTCAGTGCAAGGTCCTCGCAGCCCCCGAGGTGGTTACCAGCCCACGGTCACGGGTCACATGCACAGAGGGCAGTGGGACCTCAGATCCCCCGGCAGCCCCACGCAGCCTGAGCTACGCCAGGGTCAGCGTATTCCCCGTCTCCTGTTCCGACTCATCTTTGCACAATCGGAAACACCGTGTGTGCACACAGTACGGAGAAATGCCTAGGAACGGTCAGTCTGAGAAAGAAACAGATTCTGCGTACGTGTGACCAGCAGCCTCCCCGCTGACTGCTCCTGCGTGGAAACGGACACACAGTTCCTACTTCCCGTGTCTCTCCATTGTTCTTTTTCTCTCTCAACCCTCCTGACTGCTCCTTTTTTATCTTCTTTTTTTTTTTCTGAAGGGACTGACTGCAGTGGGGTTAAGCAGAGGGAGCGGGTCGCATGTGTTAAAGTGGCGATTCTGCAGTAAATCAGATGAGATCCGGTTCTCTGATTATAAAAAGCCCACGTGCTGATTCACGGCGCGGCTGTTCCGTCTCCACAGAAGAAAGCGTCGCCTGGTTCTGTGGCTCTGCTCGGGGGTCGTGTCCACGGAGCGCAGGCGGCGGGCGTCACACCGTGTGTTTTTTCTCCGGCAGGTGGTGATGGCGCTTCTCAAATACTGGCCAAAGACTCACAGTCCAAAAGAAGTCATGTTCTTGAATGAATTAGAGGAGATCTTAGACGTGATCGAGCCGTCGGAGTTTGTGAAGATCATGGAGCCGCTCTTCCGGCAGCTGGCCAAATGCGTGTCCAGCCCCCACTTCCAGGTACGGAGGGCGGGCCGAGGGCGGCCTCGGTGGGAGTCCACATCGGCGGAGGTGACCGGCTTCGGTGCGTCGCGGCCACACCGTGCTTGTCGTGTGGGCGAAGGGAGATGGCCGGTGTGGTCGTACTTCGAAGGAGGATGCTAAGACGCTGGCTCTATAAAACACACTTGAGCATCTCAGCCGCATCACTGAACCCCTGCTTCTCGCTGAGAGTATTTAGAAAAGGCTCCTCTGGAAAGCCGTCTTTGCCTTCTGTTCCGTGTGCCCCAACGGCTTAACACCTCGCTCCCCGCAGCCGAGCGACGGACACTTGGGGACAAACGGTTCGGCCCTGAGACTCCCTGTCCACAAGCACTTGTTTCTGACACATACACATTCCAACTTTTGTCCCCCCTGTTTGAGGGGGCCTCAGTCACCTGTCGCTCTCCCCTCCTGGGTTCCTCATTCAGCCATTGTGGCCTCGATCTGAAGTCGTCCCCAAGACCTTTGTTCAGCCTGTCTGCCCCTTTGCACGTGCTGGCACGTGTCATGAGCTCACCCTGAGCAAGGCGGCCCTCCTCCTGGCGCCTTCCATGCTGCTGTCTGCCCCGGGGCCTGTCACCTCTGGGGAATTAATTCTCCCATCCTCTGTCTGCCCTGCTGGAACGTAAGCTCTGCGAGGGCGGGAGTCCCGCTTCACCTTGTCCACTCTGACGCCTTGGCTCTTCCCGGACCTGAGACAGAAGGGAGTGGGCAGAAGGCGGGTGGAAGGGAAGCACCTGGCCCGTGTCCTCCGTGTACAGCCCGGGGCAGCCTAGATGTTCCTTGAAAGGGTGGAGAAGTGAGTGAGTGTGTTCTTGGTGGGAGGGAAACCGTCTGCCCTTTGCAGCAGTCTCTTGGACGATGGACTCAAGTGTGCCAAGTCTGTGGTGCTGATTGGCTGATGGGTGTGATTCATCACCTCCCCACGCAGTCGTGGCGAGGGTCCTGCTGAATGAGTATTTCTCGTCGCGGTCACCACAGTTGTGCCCTCCATCTTGCAGGTGGCGGAGCGAGCGCTGTATTACTGGAACAACGAGTACATCATGAGCCTGATCAGCGACAACGCGGCAAAGATCCTGCCCATCATGTTTCCTTCCTTGTACCGCAACTCCAAGACCCACTGGAACAAGTAAGAAGGGGGCGCAGCCGGGGGGGCTTCATCAGTGAAGCTTCTGCCCTCGGCTTAGGTCGTGGTCCCAGGGTCCTGGGATTGAGGTCCGCACTGGGCTCCCTGCTTGGTGGGGAGTCTGCTTCTCTCTCTCCCTCTGTCTGCCGTTCCCCCGCTTGTGTGTGCGCGCGCGCTCTCTCTCTCTAATAAATAAATAAAATCTTTTTAAAAATTAAAAGGAAAAACAGGAAAGAGCTGGCTGTCCACTGGGGCATTTAAAGTTCCCCATATGTCGCTAAAACTTCAATTAGGATTGAGATCCAAGTGCAGAATATCAGTTTAAAAAGGAAACACACACGTAAGCACTTGCAGAGACCTTTCACCTTGCTGTGAAGGTGAATGCAGGTGAAGTCAACACACCGAAAGTCCCGGGCCCCTAAGAGACATCAGCGCGCGGCTCTGGGGGCCGCTGGGGCGCTCCTGGCACGGCCCCGCAGACCTCGTCATTGTATCGACTTTCAGCAGCCTTTTCTCTGCCACATTCATTTTTTATTACGCTCAGCAGGTGGGAGCAAAGGTCCTGGAGCTCAGCCACCGTCCCCGTGTGCATTTAGTACAGTGCAAGAGGCAGTGGTGTCTGCTGCCTGTTGCACAGAGAGCAGTGTTATTTAAGTGTTTCCAGATACGAGTGGGGTTTTATTATGAAGTGAGCTACGAAGTCCCCGTGAACCTACAGCAGCAGAAACAGCGGCAGGCCTGGCAGCAAGGAGGGCGGTCGCGGACGGGACGGGGGGGTTTCTGTGGCTGCTCGCAAGGCCGTGGGCTTCCTGGGCTCCGCGGCGCGGCCCTGCTGCCCGTCGCTGCCTGGGTGGCCGTCCGCTGAGGGCGGGTGGGACTGGCGTCCCCTCCAGCCTCCACTGGGTCACGGAGCAGCTGTGCCTCCTCGCTCTCCTGGACGTTAGAGCCAGGAAGCTGAGCTTCGTGAAGCATTCCCTGGTCATTTTATTTTGTGTCTTCCAAAGCCACGTTTTGGTTTATTAAAAAGTTTTCTACCCTTAATTAAGAAGATGAAAAGGGAATTGGCATTTATAGGAAGTAAAATGTTTCCGTTATTGTCCCCTGCATGTTGCTGTTTGTCTGGATTCTGTTTCTTCAAGTGTCAGTGTTTTTTATTCCGTTTCCACGGAAGGTGGCTGCTGTCAGCCAGGACAGAAAGCGAGGGGCCCGGGGCCGGTCCGGAGCGCTCCGCGGGCTGCTTGGAAGAGCGACGGGGCTTTGGTCGGAGAGCCCAGGGGCGCGTGACAGGGCCGCGGCAGCAGCTGGAGGGTCAGGGGCAAAGGGCTGTGGCCGAGGAGGGTAGGGAGGTGGGTAGAAAATCGGAGGGTTCAGAGCCTGAACACCAGGGTCTGCGTGCAGGACAATACACGGCTTGATCTACAACGCGCTGAAACTCTTCATGGAGATGAACCAGAAACTGTTCGACGACTGTACCCAGCAGTTCAAAGCAGAGAAACTGAAGTAAGTTGCTCCTTTCAAATACTCTTTCGAGGGTTTTCTCTTCCTCGGGCCTGAATAAACCTCTCGGGTGGGTGGGTCCTAAAACGCGCCTCGCTTTAAAGCAAAATCAGTCCGTCACCCTCGGAACACAAATGCACACGCTTGTTACGTTCACTTGTTTGCGGAGAACATCTCTGTGCTCCCCGTCATGCCACCAGTTTCATCACTTCTGAAAAACGTGTGTGCGTGCGGCCCGGGCTTTAGCTCTGCCGAGGAGCACGGAGAGGCTGGGGGCGTAGGAGCTTTTCAGGTCTATAAGGCAGAGATTTGAGTTCTTTCCCCTGAGGTCTGCGTGACAGAGCAAGCATGTTCAACCCGACGCGGTTTTACGGGCCCTTGTCTGAAGCCTGGCCGGCGTCCTTCCCGAAACCCGCGCCCCGCTCTCGCTCAGAGGAGGACGTCACCGTCGGGTCTGGGCTCTGGGCAGGTTTTCTTGTTTGCTTGTCCCTTGAAGCTGGCTCAGGCAGATACACTTTGCACGAGTATCATTCAGGCCGCGGGATACCCGTAACCCGCGGTCCCGCGCGCGCACCTCACAGACGGCGCGTCCATGCTGTCCCGTCCGTCAGGCCCCGTCGCAGGTTCTGACGCACAGCAGTGATACGACAAAAACGTGGTGTGGGAAGGAAAGACAGGGACACACACATGAGGGGGACCCACTGTGCGAGGCGTGGTCTGCAGGGCCGGGAGGGAGGCAGGGGCACGTGCACATAGAGCCTCCCGGGCCTCCAGCTTTGTGGCCCGGGCTCCCTGGGAGCCGAGCACAGGGTTCACCTGTGCCTTCCGCCTTTCACACGGTGAGTCTGTCCGCTTTCTGAAAAGGATCTCTTTTTTTTAACGATTTTATTTATTTATTTGATAGAGATCACAAGTAGTCAGGCAGAGAGAGAGGAGGAAGCAGGTTCCCCTCTGAGCAGAGAGCCCGATGCGGGGCTCGATCCCAGGACTCTTGAGACCATGACCTGAGCCGAAGGCAGAGGCTTTAACCCACTGAGCCACCCAGGCGCCCCTCTGAAAAGGATCTTAAAGATCACGCAGCACATTCTCCAGGTTAAAAAGAAGAACAAGAAGAAATGTTGGGTCGAGGTGAAGGGATTTACTGAAGGTTATGGGCCTCTGGTGGTGGGAGCGGATGAGAACCGGGTCCAAAGACGGTTCCTTTTTAAAGCCGTCCTTGTCGGGACGTCAGCCCTTAGCCTCGGTTCCTGTACGCCGTGGAATGGTCTCACTTTCCACAGCCCCATAAGCTTGTCTTCAGAGTCCTCTAGGTTCCCCCGAGGAAGCAGCGAGAGCAGGACGGTGCAGGCCTGAGGGGCTCGTACGCATGTCCTGGGGGCCTGCGGTCTCCAGCATGTTCTCCTTGCGGCCTGCTCACTCGCTCGGTCTCTGCCTCTGAGTCTGGCTTGTTTTCCGCATCGCGTGTGCCGCATCCCGTCCCTCGGGGATCCCCACAGTGAAGCTCGAGGAGTAAGACTAGCGGTGACAGAGGAGAGTAGGTGCTGCTGCTGGCCATGTCAGCATCCCCTTTCGCCTTCGCTTGCACGTGATCCCTGTCTCTAACACCAATGACATTTTGCTGTTTTTCAGAGAGAAGCTAAAAATGAAGGAACGAGAAGAAGCGTGGGTTAAAATAGAAAATCTAGCCAAAGCAAACCCCCAGGTACTAAAAAGAGTAACGTGAAAACCTCTGGGGTGTTACTGAATGTTTTTATGAGCTGGGAACGTGGCTTCCTGGCGCGAGGGGCGGGGGGCGGTCTCACTAACCTTGTATGTGGGAATGTCTGCAATAAAAGTGCTTCTCGACTTCTGTACAAGTAACTGATTTTTGCCCCACAAAGTTTTTACCACAGAATTGACTTTTTTCCCTCCGCTTTTTCATTAAGATCTAAATCTCACCAATATACTGTGGTAAAAAGGAAACCAGGGTACAGCCTCTGTTTGGGGGCCAAGATTGCAATTTGCTTTCTCCCCACAAATGTCATAGACGCTGTCACTCAAGTGGTATGTCCTTTCTTTTTAATATCAAAATCATTTGAAAAAAAAAGAAGTTAGATTTGAAATAGATGAAGTATGAAGTTGGGTGGCCTTTTTCCTAAAACCAGGTTCCTGGAGGCTGAGCCTTTAATTGTTGAAAATTGCCTCACTTCTGTCACGTCGGCCACTGACCCTTCCTCCCGACCTAGCTAGGAGCCTCCAGTGCGCTCTGGCAGGCAGGTGCACGCAGTGTGTCCCGTGGAGCTGCCAGCAGGTGCGGCGGCGCCCTGCAGAGCGCCCACTGTGGGGCCAGTGTGCGGGCTTCTGAGCTGTGTGGTCTTGGGTGTCCCGTCCACTGGTCCCGATGGACCACAGTGCTGTCCGGCAGGTGCTCTTTCTGGTTCGGGGCCGGTCTGAAAATCACGGGGGCGCTTCCCTGCCGCAGGCACGGTCCCCAGGCTGTCCTCCTCCTCCCAGAAAAGACGAGACGGTACTTTAGGAGAACCGCTCAGCTCCCTTTAGAATCCTAAAGGGTTCGTGCGGCTGGGCTGGATTCCAAGCAGTCCACTTTTCCTGGGTGAGAGGGGTGCACAGATCGTTCGCTAAGTCCGTGCTGCCGGTTTTTCAGTCTGACATCGCCTGAGAAGCGATGCATGAACAGAGGTGTATTAAACGTATGTGTTTGATCTGTGTGACGTATCGCTCGTACTTGCCTCAAGAAAACCACGTTCAGGAGACTTAAGCCTTCGGAAACTGGAATGACTTTCTTAAGTGACGTCCCGGTCCCCACGTAGAACCACCCGGCAGTGTCCCCTTTCCAGCCTCTGTTCTGTGCTCTTCACGGAGACGCTGTTGTGAGGTGACCGTGAACCTGTACGTGCCCCGTGCAGGCAGACAGCCCCGGGCATCTGCTGTAAGGAACAGAGTGTGTGGTTAAAATACTGACATTTGTTTTTAAGACACAGGAAAAGCGGGAATCTGGGGCAGGTGGAGGCGGGCGGCCCTGCCTGACAGCCGCGTGCAGGGGGCCGGCTGGGACCCCGCCCCCCGCACCTGCCACCTCAACACCCTGAGACGCGTGAACCACGCACAAGTCAGAGCGCGCTTCTGTCTGTCTTACCGAGAATATAGAAATGATCTCATGGAAACCCGCACGAAGCCTTCCTGCCACAAGTGGGAAGAGCTGGTGGGTTGTGTGACCGGCGTGGCCTGGTTTTCACTGCTGTACGGTAACAGGTGTCCCTTCTGAAATAGACACTGTTCTCATCTCCCTTTTTCTGAGCTGCTCCTGAGTTTCTCTTACACGACGTTTTTACTCCTCTGGGCTGCTCTCTGTGCCGCCCTGGGCAGGGCCCCCGCCTGCGCTCACCAGGCGCCGTGGTGACCGTGACGTTCAGGGCGCCGGGCTGATCGTCTCCTTGTTGAACCCGTGTGAGTCACCCCCGTGAGTCCCCTCTGCACGCGCACTCCCCAGTGCCATGTCCCCCAAGGAAAATACTTCCTGGGCTAGTGATGTCTCAGAGCTGGAAGCAAGGCCTCGGGGCTTGGTCTTCTCTTGAGAGAGGGAATCTTTTCCAAACTCCAGTCACTGTTTGCTCTTTGTCACGACGACCGCAGGAAGCAGAGAGTTGTGTGGACTACAGCGTGTTTCTTGTTTCCGTCACGAGAACAGTGGGGTCTTCGAGCCTGGCTCCCCATCTCAGGTCTGCTTTCTTGAGGTAGGAGTTCATTGCTTCTTCTGCAAGTCTGCCCCCTGAGCGGTGTCTGGAAGTGTCCCCGAGGCTCCCCTGCTCAGATCGGACGTGCGCCATCCGTCCTGCGAGGCTTGGGGAGTCGGCGGAGCCTCCCGAATTTTCGGTCACATTTGTCGTGGCCGTGGTGGCGGTTCTGCTGGAGTTGTTGAATACCACGCGTGGTTAAATTTGTTCGAGTCATGGACTACTGAGGCTTTCTCCCGTGAATGTGTTTTCCTAGCCCACCCAAGAGGCCGGGGAGCAGCTTAGTGCTCACTTCTCTCTGACTTTGGTCGGAATCGTGTGACGTGAAGACAGGTGCTTCTGTGAACCTCGGGTGCCGCCTCAGGCCCGGGGCGCGGGGCGCGGGGCCCGGCTGGCCGCTTTCTCTTGAGAGGTGGGCATCTCTGGGCGACGTGTGTGTTCTTGACCCTGCTGTGGACTCCAGCCTCGACAGATGGTTTTATCCCTAGTAAGAATCCTCTCCTGCCAGGGCCTGCTCTGAGGCCCTCCCTTGGCTGGGACCATTTTGTAACATTCTCGTTCTTTCTTCTTTTCGCCCTGAGCCCCATCGAGGACTGGGAGCTGCGTGCCGCTCCCAGCACGGGCACGATGAGTCCTGGGCTTAGTTGTGCTTCTGGGGGCCCCTGGGGGCACGGCACCGAGGAGACAGCCGCTTCCCTCGGCGGATGGGCACCAGCTGGGTGTCCTGAATGATGGAACCTTCCCGAGATACAAAGATGAGAACAGGACACCGCTCCGAGGAGCTTAGGGATCCACGAGGGGAGCCAGATGGAGGCAGAGAGAATGCATTCATATGGCCAGATCGTAACACACGAGGACGTGCTGGAGCGGAAGGCGGGCAGGAGGTCTGCTTCCTGCCTCCACCTGGGACACAGAAAGTCACACTGTGGTGGCCACAGTCACGGTGTCCCCAGCAGGAGCGCTGAACCCCTTGCAGGGGAAGTCTCAGCCACCCAGTCTGAATCCAGGGGAGGTCCTCAAGGCAGAGAGGGCAGAGGACGGAAGCCGGGTCGTTGAGCACAGGTGGACTGTTCGCGAAGGAGGAGGGGGGCTGGGTGTGGTCTGTGCTTGGGAGCAGCTGGAGAGGGGACAAATCTGGGTGTTTAGCCCCGAGAACAGGTGCAGGTCTTAGAGTCCTGAAGAGCAAAGTGGCCTGGTCAGACTCGGATGTCGAAAAGTCCTTCCTGGCAGCAACACGTCTGGTGCCTTAGAAGGGGCGGCACCCAGGCGCTCTCGCGTGTGTGGATGGGAGTGGCAGGTGCCTGGGCGCCCAGTGGCGTGGGGAGGAGGAAGCCGGCCGAGCCAAGGCTCCACGGCCACGGGCTTGCAGTGCATAGCCCAGCTGCTGGGCAGAACCTAGTTGCAGAGTTTGGCTAGAGGGCTGAGACACGACCGGGCGTGTGGACGTGTGGACGAAGGGGCGGATGGATAACAGCTCCAGGGAGTCAGAGCCCAGGGCAGGAGAGTGAGGTCGGCAGGTGCGCGCAGCCTGGGTGGGGAGGGGAGGCTGTGGGCACGAAGAGCAGGCCAGGGGAGTGCATGCACCCAGGCGACCAGCGAGGCTGCCCGGCGGGCGCCACCCCACCGTCCCTCGGGCCCCAGGGACCAGGGGAGCCTTGGAAGGGAGGCTATAGGCAACGTCCAGGTCCCACCCGGTACCACTGGGCCCGGAAGAATAGACGCTGGTTTCCGAGGCCCCACGGGCACAGGCTGGGCCACCCACAGGCTGCAGGAGAGGGCCCTGGGGGGGCGCCAGAGGGAAGACTTGCCCCCGCAGGACGCGAGCCTTGCAGGCCAGGACCCGCGCCCAGAGAGTGACTGCGCGCTTTGCATTGCAGTACGCAGTGTATAGTCAAGCGAGCGCCGTGACCGTTCCGGTTGCGATGGAGACAGACGGGCCTTTATTGGAAGATGTGCAGATGCTGAGAAAGGCCGCGAACGAAGAGGCTCGCCAGGTAACGCGCACGGAGCGAAGCCGGGGCGCCCGTGGCCGGCTTGCCCGAGCCCGAGCACCGGAGCCCGGCCGGGGGGACGCGCTCTCCGCCGCTGCCTTCTGGGCGGGCTCCCCCTCAGGACCAGACTAGAAATCGCTGAGTCTCGAGGCTGCGCCTGAGATGTGAGTCTTGTCTTCATTCCCACCGGTAACGGTCTCAGCTCCTGACCGTCCCTGGAGCGGGAAGCCAAAGGCTTCGCAGAGCGGGAAGTGGCCTCGTTCCACTGTCTCCCCGTTGAGCCTCCCGCTCACGCTCGGGCCCAGGGACGTCCCCGGTCGGCCGCCCGCGGCAGCCCTGGGGCCGAGCCCCGTCTCCCTCCCCAACAGCAGAATGGCACTGCCTGGCGGGAAGGGGCCGGAGCCGGGACCCCCGGAGCCAGGGGCCTTATCGGGGTGACTCCTGTGTTCAGGTGGTTTGTTCCCACGGTGGTGGGGGTACGTGTTCAGACCCCCACCCGTCCAGAGGCCGACCGCATCACCGAGCTGGGAACACGCATACGGTGGGGGCTTTAAAGAGGGCAGGTGTCCCGCCTGTGCGTGAGGAGCCTGTCCTGGCCGTGTTTCTCCGGGGGGCGGGGGCCTTCCTGACTCTGGAACCTTGAGAATCCCTGACGACACCCAGCGCTAAGATTCCCAAGGGCCCAAGGTCAGGGTGGCTGGAGTACTGATGCTCATGTCGTTCACAGCTCGCTTGAACAGAGGTTTTAACTCAGGCAAATTTCACTCCCCACTTGATCAGACGGGACGGGGCGTCAGCGAGAGCACAGGCCTGCCACTGCCCGGACCACGCTGTCCTGACTCGTGGCCGCGAGCCCCGTGGGGCTGCTGAGCCCTCACAGCGTGGCCGTCTGCACTGAGCTGCGCTGACAGCCCAGAGCACAGGAACCCCCAGGCTCGACAGGAAGAAGCGAATGCAAAAGCATCCCGTTCGTAATTTTTTACTCTTGCTTGTATGTTGAAATGACAGCATTTTGGATATATTGGGTTAAATTTTAAAACGCTGTTGAAAGTCATTTCACCTATTGCTTTTTACTTTTTTAACATGGCTACTAGGGAATTTGGAGTTCCATGCTTGGAACATGATTTGTTTTGTTTTGTTTTTTTCCCAACTGGACGACATTTGTCCAGAGTCGTTTTGCACAAGGCTGCCCAGAGAGGCGGCTGCAGTGACCACCACGTGCATGCCCCTTCCCAGCCAGCTCCCAGCCTTAGCAGAAGATCAAAACTTCAATACCAGAAATACGGTGGGGAAACTCCGTACCCGCCTAGTGGATGTCAGTGACTTATTTTGACTTAGTTCAGTTGGAGTCTGTAATTGTTAGCAGTGAACAGATACGATAAAAAAATCTCAAAAATCCCCATTTTTCTTTGTCCTCCCTATGGGGACATTCATTTTCCTGCTTCACTTTTTTTTAACTGGAAGAGGAATTTGAGGTCGTTTTTTAAATTGCCATTTTGATTTTGTGGCTTGAAGTGTACTAAAGACATGAGAGCTCGCCCAGTGCTTACAGACACAGATATCAAAGCAGCGCCCCTCGTACCGGGAGCCCTGCCCCAGAATCTGGGACAACATTAGAGGGTTTTTTTGTTGTGTTGTGTGTTTTGTTTTGTTTAAAGATTTTATTATTTATTTATTAAGATTGTATTTATTTATATATTATTAAGAGAGAGAGGGGGCATGAGCGGGGAGAAGGTCAGAGAGAGAAGCAGACTCCCCACGGAGCTGGGAGCCTGACGAGGGACCCTCGGATCATGACCTGAGCCGAAGGCAGACGCTTAATGACTGAGCCACCCAGGCACCCCACCACCTTAGTTTTTAAGTCATGTAGACCTTTTAGCAATGGACAGGAAACTGATGGTTTATAAGCCAGTTCTGACACATTAATTATTTGGGGTTTGGAAGTTTGGGGGGGGTTTAGTCCATCCTTTGGCCCACTGCAGGTCATAATTAATGCTAGGAAAAGAACAGCCTATGTCCAAAACGTAAAGAACACGTAAATTATGGTCTTATTTATGATTCCTCTGTGAGGAATCAAGTATTTGATCCAGAAGGCAAATCCAAATAGCATTCTCATCGTGAGTGGGAAACGGCCGTGGTTGATCCGTCCCGCGCCCTCAGCAGCGTGTATGCTTCCCCGTAACATGAAAGGATCGGTCTCGACTCATGCACCCACCTGGTTCTGACTGACACGAGGCAGACAGGTGGTTCCTGGAGAACTCCTGTAGCGTGTGTGTTCCCGTGACTCTTGCGAGGTGATGTAACTAACTTTTCTGCATAATTATTTCTTAGATCTCTACGATCATGCTCCTGAGTTGAAGACTCAGTGGCATTAAAACACCCATTCTCAGGGGTGCCTGGGTGGCTTGGTGGGTTAAGCCTCTGCCTTCGGCTCAGGTCATGATCTCAGGGTCCTGGGATCGAGCCCCGCATCGGGCTCTCTGCTCAGCAGGGAGCCTGCTTCCTCCTCTCTCTCTGCCTGCCTCTCTGCCTACTTGTGATCTCTCTTTCAAATAAATAAATAAAAATCTTTAAAAAACAAACAAACAAACAAACAAAACAGGAACGCCTGGGTGGCTCAGTTGGTTAAGCAGCTGCCTTCGGCTCAGGTCATGATCCCAGCGTCCTGGGATCGAGTCCCACATCGGGCTCCTTGCTTGGCAGGGAGCCTGCTTCTCCCTCTGCCTCTGCCTGTGCTCACTCATTCTCTCTCTCTCTCTGACAAATAAATAAATAAAATCTTTAAAAAAACAAACAAAACAAAACACCCATTCTCCCCAAATTAATGTGATCTCAATCAGAACCCTAACTTACTTCTTTTTTAATGACCTATGGATTCTAATATCCACATGGCAACACAAAGGACCCAGAATAGCCAAACAACTTTGAAAAAGAAAAGAACTGGGAGACTAATACTATCTGATTTTAGGACTTGTCATGGATTTTTGTGAGTCCGTTGAATCCCGCCCCATTTCAAGCCAACGAGGTGAAGATATTTCTAGTGCAGTCTCATAGGTATAATATTTGATATAATAGACTCTCCTGAATTTGAAAAATGTTGGAGTCCTGTATCCTGAAAATCTCAAAACATCGTTGTTAAAGCAAAGAGAAAAAAACCTCGATGCAGGAGAACTTTATGTGCATAATTTGGAGACCAAATCACATAAAAAGTTATAGCTAAAATTTAAAGTCTGAGTATTTTCAGGGCCCTTTAAATTTTATCTCTGGCTCATTTTATTTTCCCAAAATAATTCCACATTTCTTTAAAATGACTCGAATGTTGGCCAGGATGGGAAACATGGGAGAGGTAAATGGCAGAGGAGGGGAGGAAGTGGGATGCGGTTGGTTGGAATTCTGTGGAGAAATTAGGTATTGACCTGTCAGAACCACAATTTGCATTTTTATTTTGGGGGAGGGGGGTAGGGAGGAGCTTGTCTAACCCTCCGTGGAATGTCCAAAGAGAAGTAGTAAATTTCATGTGAATGACATTTATACCGGAGACGTTTAAAATGTTAACAATTCTCATTTTTAACAGTCGGTCGGGAGAAAAGCAGTGTCGAGCACGCAGATAAGGAAGGTGTAGAGAGACGGAAAGGTGGGAAGTGAAGGTACTCCTCGCTCCATACGTAGAGTGTGTTTAAGGCTTGTGTGCGTAGGACAAGGCTTGACAGATAATGCCGTGTACGCCAAGTATTTTCTCTTTTCTCCCTGTCAGTCCAGCTGCTGATGGTAAAGACAAATCTGGTCCCTTGAGACATTTGGGGGGTTCGCTGTGTCCTCAGCTGTGTAGTAAAAACGTGCACGATTATGTTCGCCCAGCCCTCGTGTCCTGCTCCCACTTCCTGCGTGGAAACTCAAGCCTCGTAGATCTGCCCACACGCGGCAGACGGAGGCCGTGCCTCACGCTCCACCTGCTTCGCGGGCATCGGCCCACGGCCCACACGCCCCCTCGCCCAGCCTGCCCCTTCGGGGTGACCGTGCGCACGCCCTGTCGTCCCTCCCCGCCTGCTGTCTCTCTGATCTTTCTCCTCTTGTCACGCCCTGCCTGACACCCCAGTCCGAGATGCCGGCGCAGGAAGCCGGGCGTGTCCGGCCCACTGTCCTTGCAGATGTCCCCAGGTCCTGTGTGTTCTCTGCATCTGCACTTCTGGTTCCAGTTCCACAGTTTCGACCGTGGCCTTTTTCCGCTAACGTGTTTCTTCTCTTCGGAATGCCTGTTTCCGCGGGGGTGAACTCTACCGAGTCTGTAGAAGTCTGGGTTTGGCTTGGCTTCGCTTGGCTTTGTTTTCAGGGTAGAATTGTTCCCTCTTGGGTTCCTTGTGGGCCAAAAGCAAACACGCCCGGCACTGTGCCCCTCACAGCCCCCCGACGGGGCTGCTTCTCCCGAAGCCGCCAGCACTAATCTCCAGGGGCAAAAAGCCAGACTCCCGCCTTTCCCATAAATGAGTGTGAATTTTCACATCATGTTTCTAGAAATATTCCCAGAACGTCACACAAGGCTCTTTCTAAACCTTGATGTCCCTGCCTTTTCCACAGATAAATCTGCAAAGAACCCTGAGAAATACTTAGCTCTGCAAAAACGTGAACTTTCCACGTTTGGCTTCTGTGGGTTCTGGAATTGTTTCTAAGAGCCAGGAGAAGTGTCCTTCACACGGAGGTTAGATATCCCCAGACTCTGAGAGGTGGCTGTGGTTTTGTCCCTTTGGTTGTCAGACGATTGACTTGAAATGAGTTTTCTCTGATAAGGCTTTTGTTCACTACCATGGAAGTCAGTATGTTCTCTCTAAAGTCTGTCTTCTTGTCGATGGAGACGCCAAGCAGAAGCGCTTGCTTCTGGCTGAAGTGTAGAGCTAATTGGCAGTTCTCTGGTGCCCACGCTGTGTTCAGATGATTTCCATGGCTTGTCTTGTTTCAGAAAGACTGGTACAGATGCCCTGGCCCTGCCCCGAAACCAACTGACTTGTTCACCTGTTACTTACGGGAACGGGTGCCTTTGGTATAAACACCCTGTATCAGCAACCCCCACCCCGCTTCCGTAGCGGACACAGTGCTCTAAATCCTTGTGCAAAACTAGGATTCTTTTTTTTTTTTTAAGTAAAACCACAATGTCCTAAATTTCAGGAAGACAATGTTGTAGAGGAGGGAATCTTTTATTTCTTATTCTTAATACTAGGAAATTTTATGTGCATAATTAAGTACCGTTTTTTTGAAGTTCTAGCGGATTTGTTCCCCGAAGTGACCCACATAATGCCTCTTACTCTAAGGACCCTTTTTTTCAAATTGAATAGACGTTTTGGACCTTTTCTTTAAATCCAGTTTCAATGTGGTTTTCATTCAATCTTTTTATTTCCCTCCAGAGGAAATTTCCACTTTCCGAACGGCTTCTGTAATGGCCACGGCCACAAAGATGCCTTCAGTAGCATTCGCTGCAATGGGGTTTTGCTATTGAGGACATTTCCTAGAACCGGTGTACTTGCAAAAAACAGAGGTACCGAGTACTGGGTACGGAACTACACTTTTCTAGGAACCCAGACTGCCAGTGTTTTGTGCACACCGCCCTTCCCACTAGCCGCTCGGTCACTGCTGGTGGCCGCGCCCGATTTGGGGCGCTTGTTCCTCTGTCGGCCTTAGAATGTGGGCGCTGGGCACCCGGCTCACGGCTGCCCTTTGACTTAGTACGCAGACATGAGCTCCGTCCTCCCGACGGCTTCACTCGTAGCCAACACCGCTGCCTTTGTAATTCCAGGCACAGAAAGATCTGAAGAAGGACCGGCCTGTCGTGCGCCGCAAGTCCGAGCTGCCTCAGGACCGCCACACCAAGAACGCCTTGGAGGCTCACTGCAGAGCTGACGAGCTCGTCTCCCAGGACGGGCGCTAGCCCCCCGGAGGACCGCTGCGGCCTGGGGGTGCCTGTTCTTTCCCGGATTCTGTAGAAAGTACATCCTTTTTGTGCCATACAAATCAGTTACACTCAGAGTCAGAGCTTTCTTCGACCCCGTTCTGTAGGCAATAATGCACTTCTGCCTCAGCTCGAGATTAGGAGTTCAAACAATGGTGGCTTCTCGGACGGGTCGGCAGAGCCGAGGGCTGCCGGCCGCGTCCCCGGCGAGTGGGCCCGGCCCCGGTGCAGCCCCCGTAAGACTGTTTCCCAAAATCAGAGCTAAGGAGAGCACCCTGGTCATCCTCTTCACGTTCTACCCAACCGGAATTCGTGATCATTTATACAAGTGGTTCTATGGTAATATCACTGTTCTGCAAATCAAAGGAACACTTTAAAAAAGTATTACCTATTTCTGAAGACTTTACAGACCTTTTCCGTTGTTTCTCCGTGATTGTTACGCCAGTAGCTTCTCTCTCTCTCTCTCTCTCTCTTTCTTTCTCTCCTCCTCTCTTTCTTTTTCTTCCTTTCTTTTTATCTCACTGAGATGGTTATTTGCTGTCCTCATTCTAACATGACTTACTGAGAAAAGTGACATGACAATCCTCGGCCGCCGTGTTTTCAGATGGTGTCTCTTTCCTTTGATGGGTGACATCTGTGCACTGTCACTTCTTTTGTGTACCGCTAAAGCCATATTTCCAAGCCTGGGGCCCAGCACCAGGGACCCCAGGAGTTAAGCTCACAGGAGAAACTTACCTTAAAAGAGAGCTTTCTCTGCCTACCTTTGACTGGAATTGGAATTTTCAAATGATGTGTCCCCTTTTTTTGTTTGTTTGTTTGCAGACTTTTATTTTCTCTAAACATTGTGGCCCTTTCACAAGGCTCTAGAATTAATAGTTATCATCTCTGAGAATCCATTTTCTACATTTTATAGAAGGTCAGAACGAGATCATCTTGAGTCGGGCCAGATCTTGGCCCATCACGAGCCGCAGCCTGCCTCTGGGCGGAAAGTAACAAGAGTGCCCCGGTCCATGCAGGGCACTGCCCTGGTGTCCCCTGGCTGCCGGGACATGGTCCCCAGGCGCCAGCGGGTGGCGGCAGCGGCGGCGGCGTGAGGGCTTACTGTGACCCTGTCCGGGTGAACAGAGCACACGTTATAAACGCCTCATGAGGGAAATACAGCGTCTCAGTCCCCACTGGTCTTCAAGTGCTGCTATTAAATTTCACGGACTTCCTTGCATGTGTCGAGCTTTTCGTTCGGAATGGAATAGCACGAGGAGAAAAACCTCTACCCTAGTGCGTCGTCTGCTCTGTATCTCTCTCAGGGTGGCCCGTGTTTTGACTTATTTATCCCGCTTGAGAGCCGTTGGAGACGCGTCCTGCTGTTCTGAACAAATGACTCTAGTTTCTCTTGTCTCTGGCATGAGACGAGATTAAGTTCATGTTAAATGTCTTGATGCATAAAAAGATAAAACATGGCTTCTTTTATTTTGATCGAGGTCTCGGGTGTCCACGGAAACGTTGTGGAAAGCAGACACGGTCCCCCGGCTGTGGTGCCTGCCGCCCCCGGTGTCACTTACGTCCACACACGATGTTGATTTCCTTGTGTCCCTGGAGGAAGGTCATGGGGGGTGGGGGTGGGGGGTCCGGGCTAGGAGCCAAGTCAAGTACTAACTAAAAAGATTGCCCCAGCTAAAGTGGGAAAGGCCACTTTTCGAGAAGAAACACTTCCTGAAAAACTTGACAAGTAATCTATCCATTTTACCATTATGAAATCTATAATTTAAAAAAAGTTTAGATGCCTTTTCCTTTTGAAGGAGAAAGGGTGCTTTTTATTGTATAAAGCAGCGTCTTCTGTATTTTGATATACCATTGTTTGAACTTCCGTCTTTAGCTGATAGATTCTCAAATATCCTTGATTTTGGATGTTCAGTATGTGTGTGAGAGAGGGTTCTAGGAAGACTCTCTTCTGCCCTAGGTAAAAAGCAAAATATCCACGATTTGGGTGACTGTATAAAGCTCAGCCTGTAAGAACACCTTTTTGTCTAGGTTTTATTTCTGCTCTTTATTGAAGACAAACATTCACCAAAAAGGGGGGGGGGGGAGTTTTGAGAGAGACTAATTTTCTTTGACAAGACTATTATTTAATATTTTGGCCTATTAAAGTTTTCCTAGTTAGTACTCAGATTCCCTGTGCTAATTGTTCAACTTATATATTATGATATAGATACACTGTTTATTCTGTACCAAACTGATTTCAAAAAGTACTACATTGAAAATAAACCGGTGACTGTTTTTCTTCATAAAGTTCTGCGTTCGGCATCTTCACTCTTTCCAGAATGTATCTGTACATCAGAAATGTCACTATTCCGAGTGTCTTTTTAGTGTGGCTTTAGTACGGCTTCCTTTTAATATTGTACATACATTGTATCTTTGTTTTATGGTAACAAGTAATAAAAATGTAGACTTCATATTTTGTACAAAATGTCCTATGTACAGAATAAAAAAAGTTCATAGAAACAACAAAAATAGGCAAGTGGCACAATTATTTTTCTTTAGAGGATATCTGTAACTTTACGCTTTAGTGAAATGTTAAGTACCTACATATTTTTTAACATTTTGTAATTCAAGACTTTTTGTTCTGACATTGTTTATGAAGAGAAAACTTCATACACGTGCCATTTAATATGCTCTTTTATCCAATTTAAAAAAAAAAAAAACCTCTAAAAATGGTGTATTATATGGACTAAATAAAGAACATGTGAATTTTATTGCTCATCATGAAACTAAATTTAGCCGTGGTGTCAGGCCAGCCGGGCCTGGCGGGTTAGCAGGCCTCCCTTCGGGCAAGAGGGCAGCCTCGCTGCGGCCGCCGACCGGGAGAGGAGGAGCAGAGGCCCCAGCCCAGCTTCCCCGGCTCGCTCCGTGAGTTCGTGGCTCACCTCCCTCGGGGGAAAAAAGTAGAGGTGCCTTTCTCCGCCCCCACTCATCTTTGAGGAGGCAAACGTGAGTCAGAGCACAATTTATAGAAATGGAATTATCTGAGCCCGAATCACGATGCTTAAAATGATCCTTGAAAAGAAATCGGTGTCTTGCAGACAGAGTAGAGCCACAGGGAATCCGAATCCAGGGTCTCAGCTCACCCACCCCCTTCCTGGTGGGGACCCTCCGTCTCGCTGAGGCTGTGAGCGAAAAGTCAACAAAGGAGGCCAAGACTCGAGGTGTCTCCTTGAGCCATTGCCACAAGCCACCCATGTCCTTGGCCACCACGCTGGGTCGACATTCCAGCAGGCAGGGGGTGACCTGTGCCCCTCCGTCCCCGTCTCCGTCACATGGTCTCCCGAGGCCCTTCTCCGGGGTGGGGGGAGCACGGGACACGCGGCCCTGGAGCGGGGGCGTGGGGCAGGGCCGAGCCCGCGGTCAGCCGCGGGGCAGTTCGGGGAGCCGCGCGTGCCCCGCCTCATGCAGGACACCCTGAATGTGGCGCCGCTAGGCGCGGGCCGTGACCTCGGACCAGGCGTCGTCCCTTGCCCCCCATCCTGGAGTCGGGGAAGCGCCGTGTCTGGTAGCACCCGTGGGTCAGGGCCCCGGGAGGTGGACGCACGCCCCGGGCCCAGGGTCGCAGGCTGCTGCGTCAGGCCGGCCGTGGACCCGCTCTGTGCCTCCTTCGCGAGCGGCGCCTGCCGCCGGGGCCGCCGGGGACGGGGCAGGCCCACTCGGCCCTCACGCCCGCCCGAGCCTCTGCCGCGGGTCCCCTCCTTGGCCGGTGAGGGCGGGCGCGCCGAGGGCAAGTCACCCGCCCGAGGTCCCGGAAGCGCCGCGTGGCGCCAGGTTTCAGCCCACGCAGCGCGGCCGCGGAGTCCCCCCCCCCCCGCGTCACACCGGAGGGACACCCGGTCCCCGCGGAGCCGGGCGCGGGGGCGGGGCCGCGAACACGCGCGGGGGGCGGGGGGGCTTCTGGCCGCGCGCCCCGCTTCCGGGACCCGAGGAACCCGCAAACCAGCCCGGCCCGCGGCCCGCCCTCGCGCTGCCGAAGCTGCCTCCCTCCGCTCAGGGCTCGTCGTGGTGTCCCGGGTCAGGGAACCCACGCGTTCCGCGGCCCCTGGACACCGCCCGCCCGCGAGCTCCGGCCTCGGCGGCCGCCCCGGGCCACGCTGGGAGCCCGAGACGCGTCGGAACCTCCGCGGCCCCTCGTCCGTGCTCGTGCTCTGACGTCAGAGCTCCCTTCGGGGAAGAGGGGGCTCCGCGACCCACGGGTCTGGAGTCCACCAAGACCGACTTTCAGAGAAGGGGGTGGGGGGAGTAAGTCGCACGGCACTTCGCGGGAGGGGAGGAAGGAATCTCTAATTCATCTTTTCTTAAAGACTGTATGCATTTGAGAGAGAGGACGAGCAGTGAGGATGGACGGAGGGGGAGCGAAAGAGAAGCAGACTCCCCACTGGGCAGGGAACCCCATGGGGCACTCGGTCCCAGGATCCGGAGATCATGACCTGAGCCACCCAGGTGCCCCCCGAATTGATCTTCCTTCTGATCGTACCCAGTTGGGGGAAACACGGCCTGGTTTCCTCCTGTGGTCGTGAGAAACAGCTCGGTAAATTTCAGCTGGAGCTGAACTCAGCTTCGTGGTTTCTTTTATAGGACGACACACAACCGATTACCAGTCCGTCACAAGAATTTTCTGACCCTTCTTTTTTTTTTTTCCCAGTTTTCCTGAGTTGCACTTGGCACTCAGCTCGGTGTCAGTCCCAGGGGCAGCGTACTCACGCACAGTCTTGGGAAATGACCACAGTAAGTCTAGTTAACCTCCACCTCCTGGCTTAGTGGCCCCAAAGAAAGCCACCCAGGTTCCTGGAGTGAGAACAGCCAGTGAGAGACACTCGGGGGAACACCCCATTGTCTGGGGGAGGAACAGCGAGCAGGGCGCCCACAGAGCTTCGAGGAACCCCTGGAATCAGGCACGTTCAGGAAATCCCTTTTATGCAGCGGGTCTGGTCCTGGAGGCGTCTCACGGAGGTGCCCGATCTCTCCCTGTCTCTCCCACATGTGCTCACATCCGCTCACACCGGCACCACGCACAGAGTTGGACTGTGGGTCCCTGGGGGTGCTGGGGGGCCTGGGCACTTAAAGCATCACGCGGAGGGGTCGGCCCTAAGGTTCCCTGTCCACCTCGCTCAGGTGCAGCCACCTCATCAGCGCCTTCGTTACTGTCTCCAAAATGCATGTTGGAGAACTCGGCCTCCCGTGGAATGTGGATGTAAGGGCACCTGGTAACCAGCGATGGCCCCTTTCCTCTGGGGTTTTCTCTTGGAACCCCTCGTGCCGCTAACGCACGGCAGAGGAGCGTACCTTCCCCACACACCGAAGGAGAGGGGTTTCGACCTTATGAAAAGCGGCTCCTCGGTCATGAAGTCAGCCCAGGGTGAGCGCGCCACCCGAGGCTCGGCCACCAGAGCAGGGATGCCTTCCTGAGCAAGGCTGGGGCCTCTCGCGAGCCAGAACGCCAGGCACAAAATCCAGGCCGACTCCCAAGGCCTCATTCACTGGCTGCTCTCGAGCTGAAAAGCAAATGGCATCTCTAAGAAGTCCTACCCTTCCATAGGGCGCCTGGGTGGCTCAGTGGGTTAAAGCCTCTGCCTTCGGCTCAGGTCATGATCTCAGGGTCCTGGGAGGGAGCCCCACATCAGGCTCTCTGCTCAGTGGGGAGCCTGCTTCCCCCTCTCTTCCCTCTGCCTGCTTCTCTGCCTACTTGTGATCTCTGTCAAATACATAAGTAAAGTCTTTAAAAAAAAAAAAAAAAAGAAGTCCTACCGTTCCATGAATTGTTTTCTTTTGTTCGATGTCAAAACCCAGATGATTCTGTGGCGTAAGTTTGTGCTAGGAGAGCCAGAGCTTGCTTCTTCCTGAACCATGTCCTCACGAGTTTCAAAAAGACCAGGATAAAAAGCCTGCCACATGGAGTGACCCGGGAGTGAAGCCCCAGCGCGAGAGCAGGTCACGGTCAACCAGCAGGACAGACAGAGGAATGGGCTTACGAGAGCCTGCGGGTGACCTGGTGGCGCGGAGAGTGATGGCCGAAGGGCTGCTTTCACGTGTGGGGCGTCCCCAAGACCACCACGGGTGCAGTAACTCCCTGGAAGGACCCAGAAGGAAGCAAAACTGCTGTACCCTTGGTCACCCTTTATGACCGCCAGGGACACAGGTTAAGGTCAGCAAGAGGAAAGGCCGCCTTGGTTGGGCAGGGCCCACTTGCCCTCTCCCCAAGGTCACTCCTCCCGCCAGCAGCTCCACGTGCGTGGGGCCAACCAGGGAAAAGCCCAGGGAAGAGTCTGGGTGTCCGGGGTCTCAGGGGGACCAGTCACACGTGGCAAGGATTCCAGACGCTGGGCTGACAGTGCAGCCCACAACCACACCCCAGATCCTGATGTTACTGTGGACTGGCCGGCGTGGGCTTAAGGCCACAGGGAGACAAAAAGCCCCATCTGGCAGGACTTCCCCAGGGCTCGGGGCGGCCTGCCAGGAGCTGGGGCAACGGCCAAGCCTCTCCTGGAGCAAGGGGATCCCTTCATCACACCACAATCCTCGCAGACGGGGAGCTGCAAGTGCGGAGAGGTTCACTCACGGCCAAGGTCACGGCCGGCAAGGGCAAAGCCACATGCAACCACGGGCAGCCAGCCAGAGGAGGGGCCCGTTAACCCACTGAGAAGGTCGAGGATTCGGAGACAAGGCTAGCAACCTGCTGGTGGAAAAAGAACAGACCCTAAAACATATGGGCCACTCTCGGCAGCCCTGGGGGGAGCCACTCAGTACCTTGAAGTGGTTAAGTGGTGACTCATATTCAACGTCAAAGGGAAGTAAACGGGAACCATACCTCACGTTCAGGGGCGTTCACTGCTCCACTGGCCCCGGCTACCAGCAACGTCAGGGCCCAGGCAAAGTCTCTAGAAGGCAGGAATCTCAATCCCATTCATTCATTCATGGCATAATGGATACCACGGGCCCCCTCCCCAAATTAGAATGGAGTCAATTAACAGTCGCTGGCGTCGTCTCCTACTAGCATTTTTCTCCAGCCTGGACACTTGGCACGACTTCAGGTCCCAGCAGGCACAGCATCGGTGAGGAGACCCGGGGCCCCAGAGGCTCCAGCAGTGTAGAGCAGAGCCTGGACGGAACCCACATCTCCCAACCCCGGTGCCGACGTGGTCCCAAGGTGAGACCCGGTCTCCAGCTAAGTGACGCTGGGCCCGGTGTCAGATCTCCGCTGACCAGACTCGGGCCCCCATCACCAGTCTGCACACTAGTGCTGAGCACGACAGTGCCTCCACGTCCTCATCACGGCATGACAAACGGCCAACGGAGGCCCGTCCCTCGGAAAATGAATGGCGTTAAAGCCTTATCCTTTATCGAACGTACTTTCTGTCCTCTTCGGGTTCTAAACTCTACCTTCCCAAACTGGTAAACGTTAATAATAGTTTCTTTTATAATTCCATACTTGAAAACAGTTGGCGATACTGTGTCCCCCCATCCCCCCCTGAAAGTGTTAATAATACAACAATAGTGATTGGCCTCCTGACCTGTGAAATCCAGAATTCCAGAAACCTTAGTCTACCTCAAAGCCCTTGTTTTACAGAAAATGAAGTCAGCTCAGAGAAAAAAAAACCCTCACTAGGGAGTGCTACAACCCAGCTGGTTGGACATGGGTTTTTTGGGTTTTTTTTTTCCAAGATTTTATTTATTTGAGAGAGTGAGAGCATGAGCAGGGGGAGGGGCACAGGGAGAGGGAGCGAGAATCTTAAGCAGACTCCACACCGAGCATGGAGCCGGATACCGGGCTCGATCTCACGCCCCTGAGATCATGACCTGAGGTGAAATCAAGAGTTTGATGCTCAACCCACTGAGCCGCCCAGGAGCCCCGGGTGGGACGTGTTTAATCAGACCTCAGAGTCCTGGACTTAGGGGCAGTCCTTTCTGCATTCTTTCTAGGTTGTGGAATTTTTTTAAATGTCTCTAGGAATTGCATATTCAAAAGATTTATTTGAGATAGTGAGCCTCTTATGGGAACATTTTCACTTTACTAAGTAAAAATTCAGATATTTCCCAAATAGAAAAATTTTCCCATATCAAAACCCGAGTTTCTCAGAACACTTGGGAAAAGCCTTTGGAATCATTTTCAGTCTGTTGTACAGGATGGACCAGAAATGCTCAGTCATCCATAGCCACACATTTTCTGTCTTTAAAAAAAAAAAGAAAATGGGGGCACCTGGGTGGCTCAGTGGGTTAAGCCTCTGCCTTCGGCTCGATTTCAGGGTCCTGGGATCGAGCCCCGCATCAGGCTCTCCGCTCAGCAGGGAGCCTGCTTCCCCCCCACCCCCCCGTCTGCCTCTCTGTGTACTTGTGATCTCTCTGTCAAATAAATAAACAAAATCTTAAAAGAAAAAAAAGTGCCCATATTTTCCACCAGTTGACCTTATAAAACTTGAGTACAAAAAAAAAAAAAAAATCAAAATGAAACCCAGCCTCCCAGAGTGAAGATCTGACCTAAATGAGGACAAGAATTCCAATCAACAGATGTCTGGAGCTGTGGACACTGGGGCATCAGGGCGCCTGGGATGACCTTGACACCCATGGCACTCAGGATCAGGGCGGGCAGGACCAGCCCCGCCCTGCAGCTGTTTCCATCTGGTGGGGCACAGCCCCACCCACACCGCCACACCAGAAACGCAGCGTGGAGTCTTCCGTACACCAGGACACATCTCCCTACCCGCCCTGCCCCAGCTTTGCTCCCGCCCTTCCCTTAACAGCATGAGAGCCCGCTCTCTGGAGCATCTCAAAACAGTGATCACATCACCCTCTTGTTTAAACCCTTTGATGGCTTCCCATGGCACTCAAATGAAGCCTGATCTCCTTCCCAGAGGCTCCAGGGTCTCTCTGATCTGACTCCTGTCAACATCTGCAGCTGCCTCTGGCCCATGTCCCACATGTTCTGCCACTGGCCTCCCTTTCTCACCTCTTTCCCACCTCAGGGCCTTTGCACCAGCCATCATTGCCCACCCCATCCCCAGAGTAGCATGGCTGCCTTTTTTCTCTCCTGCATATGTAAACGTCAGTGTTTTCTCTTCAGAGAGGCCTCCTCTGACCACCCTGTCAAAATTGGGAACTCGTTTCCTTCTGAGCCCTGATACAAGCTGTAATTCGATTTGCTCCTTAGTTGAGTGCCTCTGCCAGTAGACAGGGACCTCGGCTGCTTTTTCATTGTGTTCCCAGTGCTCAGCTCCATCCCCACGCAACAGAGTCCTTTGCTCACTGGTTAGGTGGGTGAGGGTGCACGGGGCTAGGACACACACCAGGGACTGGCCATGTGCCTACAGCAGAAAGGGCTGTAGGGGAGAGGATACTTGCCCATTGCAACATTTGCGTGATGGTGCTGATAAGCAACACAGACATCCTTGCTTCTGTGTAACCATAACAGCCCAACAAATCAAGCTCAGCTGTGAGTATCACGACATGGGCTCCCCCCATGAGAGTGAGGGATGTTCCAAGCAAAGGGACACACACAGAGATCCATGGATGGGGGAGGCATGAAGTTTTGCTGGAGCTAGGCTGTCACCAGAGTGGCCATGAAATGAGGCTGCAGCCTTCTCTAGGGCTGGGTTACTGAAGCCCACCAATTCTCTTAAGGGATTTGGACTTCAGCCTAGAGGCAGGGAGAAGGTATGAAAGAATTCTGCACAGGGGGTCAATAAGATTAGAGGTGGCAGCTGACACTTAAGTCCCTCAAGTGGAATGTGAGCTGAGGATGGGGGTCACAGGCAAGGGAACGAGGGTGGCTGAGAGGCACGGAACCCCCATGGGTATGACGTCCCCTCTGCTGCTTGGACTGGGGTGTCCAGGCTGGGACTGAGCATTGCCAAGACCAAGTGAGGCAAAAAAAGAGAAGGAAAGAAGATCTAAATAAAATAATAAGGTGGATAGTGCAGGTGGACATTAAACTCTAGTCTTTATTAACTTTTTAAAAAGATTTTATGTATTTAGGGGCACCTGCGTGGCTCAGTTGGTTTAGTGTCTGCCTCCGGCTCAGATCATGATTCCGGAGTCATGGGATCAAGCCCTGCATCAGGTTCCCTGCTCCATGCGAAGCCTGCTTCTCCCTCTCCCACTGTCTGTGGCTCCCCCTGCTTGTGCTCACTTGCTCTCTCTGTCAAATAAATAAATAAAATCTTAAAGAAAAAAAAAAAAAAAAGCTTAGGCACCCCCTAAACTCTAGTCTTTAAACCAGAGAGCACTGCTTTTCAAGTTCACCTGCAACACTTATGAAAATTGATCATATACTACACCACAAAAATCTGAAATTCCAAACAGAATAATGCAACATTACCCTGATCACCATGTGACAAACTGGAAATTAAGAACAAAATTTCCTCAAAGGTCTTTCCACGTAGAAATTTTTAAGCCACTAAGTAACTCTAAGATCGAGAATGTAAATTTAATGCAGCATTTCTAAAAATTATAGTAACAAAACTATGACATATCAGAATCTATTGGATGCAGCCAACGTTGTACTCAGAAGTAAATTCATAGCACTCAAAATCCATATCAAAAATATTTAAGTAACTTAAATTTCCAACCTAAAAAGCTGCATAACTGGGAACCTGGGTGGCTCATTTGGTTAAGTGTTCAACTTTTGATAACAGCTCAGATCATGATCTCAGGGTCATAAGATCAAGCCCCATGTCGTGCTCTCCATTCATTGGGGAGTTTTCTTCTCTCCCTCTTCTTTGCCCCTCCCCCTGTTCTGTCTCTCTGTCTCTCTCTCTTTAAAAAAATTTTTAAGTGGGGTGTCTGGGTGGTTCAGTCGATTAAGCATCTGCCTTCAGCTCAGGTCATGATCCCATGGTCCTGGGAGTGAGCCTCACAGAGGGCGCCTTTTGGTGGTAGTTAGAACTCAGGCGTCCAGGAATGCAGAACATGCCCTTCTGATATTCCCTCTGCCTTCAGGTCTGATGTGTACCCAGCCATGACCAGTGCAGAGACATGAAGACCTGACATCACTCTCTGACTTGCCATATTGCTCAAAGTTCAAAAAGAACAATAAAAGAAAGTTTGCTTCCAATCCTCTGTGCCCTTCCCCCACAACACCAGTCAGCCACCCAGTTCAACTCCCATGAGGCAAACCGTGTCTCCAACTTGCATATCTTTCCAGAAATTATTTTATATGTATATAAGTCAATGAGTATTTTTTGAGTTACAGCATCCTATGGTATCCCCTAAAACCCAAAGACAGTGTCACCTAGTATTAATATTACTAGGATCTCTGTATCAGGCAGAAGCTGAGGCCTGGGGAGCTGGGCGAACTGCCCAAGGTCAGCCGGCAGTGCAATCCAGGGTCTGAATCCAGGGACGGCTCTCTGACCTGGGCAGGCCTCTGGGTCCTGCTCTGCCCTTGAACCTGCTCTTCCAAGTCCCCTTTGTGTATGCTCTCTCTGCCTCCCTCTGTCCCGACGCCCTCCCTTTCTTCCATCCCTCTCCATGCTGTAATCACGTACAAATTCTCATCCACCTGGAAGGCTGACCGTGAGTCAGGGGTGGAGTCCAACCTCCGTACTTCACAGAGGGACAAACTGAGACCCAGAAAGGCTCCGGAAGCGTTCCGGTTTCTGCTCCCGAACTTTGCTCAGCTGTTTCCCGCCTGCCCAACTCCCTGCTGCCCTCCCCCGCCTCACGCGGACGGCCATCGGGCTCCGGCTGCAGTCAGAGTCGTCTTCCAAAAACGCCCCCCTCGCCAGTCTGCCCCCTGCCCAACAACCCTCCCAGGCTCAAAACGCGGGCTTTGCTATTTCTCTAGTTTCCTCCAGTGACAAGCGAACCTGACCCCGACTCGATCGGCTCCTTCTCCTTCAGCGTGCCTGCCCCAGCCGTTCCCAGGCTCAGTGGGCGCCCGACGGAAAGATGAAAGAACAAACATTCGTGGTCCCAGCGGGACCAGACGGGGATGTGTGCACAGGGTTGTTGGGAGAAGTGCGGCGGGGACACTCGGGCATCTCGGAGGGTCCGCGGCAGACGCCGCTGGGCCGCGCGGTGCCGATCGGCGTCGGAGTCTGATGAAAGCCACCCCCCCCCATCAACAGGGGCACCCACAGCCCACCCTGCATGTACTGTTAAGGGGGTCCCAGCCCCCAGAAGCCCAGCCAAGGACCACGGCCTACGCGTCCCTAGTCCGGCTGGAACAATAAAAAACACGCGAGTGCTAGGAGCACAAGCCAGGCCACGACGGACGTGAGGAAGAAGAGCGGCTTCGCGACAGGAGCGGCAGGGAGGAGCCTACCGAGGGCACAAGTGTCAGAGGCAGGGGAGAGGGACGGTGGGAGGCCCCTGCGTCCACGCTAAGACATTTGCCCCATTCTCCAGAAACAAGACAAAAGGGCGGAGGCCAGCAAAGCTTCCAGGGCGAGAAGCGGCCTAACCTCACGCCCGGCTCAGAAAAATGACGCAAGCGGCGCGCCGGGTTCACCCTCAAACGCGACAGCCCAGCTCCCGCGACTTGCGCGGTGAGGTTACAGGCCGCAGCCCGACGCCAAATCTCGCGGGAGAGCGAGATTCACGCGGGTAACAGGTGGGCGGGGAGGGACTAGCAAGACCTCCCCGCCTCCGCGCGAAGTCCCGCCCCCTAGCTGGGATGGGCCAGTCCCAAGTCCCCTCCCCCCCCGCCCGTTCCGGCCGCAGGGATTGGTCTCAGAGATCATGTGACCAAGCGGGCTTCGGGAGCACGTGATCGCGCCGCTTGTCGGACACGTGACCTCCGCGGCGGCGTTCTCGGTTCGTCTGCGGCGGGAGAGGGCTGGAGACCTAGACCTGGCACCCGAATTGGGGGCCGCGGAGCTAGAGGGCTTCCCGCCGCAGCCGGCCACTGCGCCGGGCCCAGGCGAGCCGGTCGGTCACTTGCCAAGTGAAGAGCCCGCCTCCTGGGCCTGCGGGAGGCGGCGTGGACCTGCGCCGCCGCGTGAAGCAGAGCCATGGCCTGAACGGCGGACCGGCGCTCTCGGAAGGCTGACCGTGCTTGGGGTGTGGAGCGGAGCAGAGCCTCTGCCCGTGGCCCGCTTCAGCCCAGGTCGTGTGGCGGACCGCGTGGCTTTCCTTCTGGTACGGGTAGGACCCATGTGAGTGAGTCTGAAGACGGGACTGGCTCTGTTCAGCAGTTCCTGAGCCGGGCAGCAGCCGGTCGGCGAGGAGGGAGGAGCTCCGGGGGCCGTAGACAGTGCAAGGCCGTGTAGACTGACGTGGGCCAGAAAAGGAAGTTCCTGCCTGAGAGCGGGTTGTTCCAGGCAAGGTCACAGGTTGCTTCACTAGATGCTGACCAGGTCCAGGTGGGTTCCGTCAGGTCACGTTCCTGGAGAGGCTGAGACCTGTTAGGTTAGGGGTCCCTGGGCGGCTCAGTTGTTAAGCCGCTGCCTTCGGCTCACGTCGTGATTCCAGGGTCCTGGGATCGAGCGCCGCATTGGGCTCTCTTTCAGCAGAGAGCCTGCTTCCCCCGCTCGCTCGCTCTGCCTACTTGTGATCTCTCTCTCTCTCTCTCTGGCAAACAAATAAATAAAATCTTAAAAAATATTTGAAACCAGTTAGGTTAGATGTACGCCTTGGGTCGCTTACTGGGGGCTTAGCACAAGTGACTCTTCGGAGCCTGTTTCTTTTTTAACGTTACTCTTCCCCCCCCCCCAAGATTTCATTTATTTGACAGCACAAGCAGGGGGAACCGAAGAGGGAGAAGCAGAGTCCCCTGCTGAGCAGGGAGCCCCATGCGGGGCTCGATCCCAGGACCCTGGGATCATGACCTGAGCCAAAGGCAGATGCTTAACCAACTGAGCCACCCAGGCGCCCCTTAACATTACTGAATCTTTACAGCAACAGTGAGTGGTCAGCAGTGCACTGGAGGCATGTAGACAGGGAGAGACTTTACTGGAGGCTTCACAGTTCAACAGTCAGAGTTGAACCCAGGATCAGCCTAACCAGCCTACAGACCTTCAACCAGGTGGCTTTTCCACCCTGAGAAGCAAGGGTGGGTGAACCAAGAAAAGCACCACCTCTCTGTGCCATTCAGAGTCACCCAAGCCCTAATGACACTCCCTTTCCCCACTGATTTTTGCTCAAGGTATTGGTGACCATGGAGGATGGAGCCAGTTGCTTTCCAGTCTCCCCTCCTGACTGGTGTCTGGAGCCCATTACACAAGAGATAGGAGGATCTCAGGCAGAGCCAGGAAAAGGGGAGAAGCAGGGGGAATGAAGAACCTAGAAGCCAGAACTTGAATGGGGCGGGGGGCGGGGGAAATGTGAGGCCTGAAGAGAACCACCTGCAGTGTAACTGATTCAATTCAGCAAGTATCTGTCAAACACCTGCTGCTCCCAGGCACTCTAGGCGCTAAAGACCTAGCATTAAGCAAAAGAGGTAGAAATCCTTGCCATCCCAGAACTTGCCTTGTAGTGCAGGAAAGAGAGCAGTAAACAAGATAAACAACATTCATACTGTATTAGAAGTGATGAGACCTACTGGCTAAAAGACAAAACCGAGGAAGGGTCTGGGAGGTGAGAACAAATTTACATAAGGGGCAGGGAAGGCCTTACTGAGAAAGGGACTTGGAAGGAAGTGAGGGAGGAGCATCCAAGCAGAGGGCACAGCACGTGCAAGGGACCTAAGGTGGGTGGGAGCCTGCAGTGGAGTGAGTGTGGGTTTGAGGATAGACGATAGTCAGGTAACAGGTGGCCACAAAAAGGACTTGGAATTTAGGGGTGCCTGGGTGGCACAGTGGGTTAAAGCCTCTGCCTTCGGCTCAGGTCATGATCCCTGGGTCCTGGGATCGAGCCCCATATCAGGCGCTCTGCTCCGCAGGAAGCCTGCTTCCCCACCACCGCCCCCCCCCCCCCACCACCTGACTCTCTGCCTACTTGTGATCTCTGTCAAATAAATAAACTTAAAAAATTTTAACAAGGACTGGAATTTTAAGCGAGTGAGATAAGGCTATTGTGGGGTTTTAAGACAGCCCCCATCGCCCCCCACATGAGCTGTTTTGCTGTTCTTAACCAAGCTGGACACCCCCGTGCTAGAGGCTGGAAGGCAGTATGCCCGCTGCTCCAAAACCACGCTGGCATCTCGGTCTTCTTTGCCCAAGACAGGGCAGCAGCCCTTCTCCTTCCCCTTGGTTCCCTTGTCCCTGATTCCCACTCTAGGGTGTGGAATCTTCATGGGGACAGCGGGCCAAGTGGTCCCGTCTTCCTCTGCATAGTTCATGGTCCGGGTCTCTGAGTTACAAGGCTGCCACTCGGGCTGTGCACGTGCTTAGATGGCCAGTGGGAGTGAAATCTCCATCCAGTGTGTCCTAACAGTGCCCAGACCTGTGCTCTCAGAGGCTCCCCCATGACAGTTCAGGCCAGAGGTCGCAGGAGGCCTATGCTACACCTCTGAGAAGGGCCTAAGGCCTCATCCTGGGCACCTGACATGTCACTCGTGTCCGCAGCCCTGAAATGGAACTGTATTTCCATTATCAACCCCGGTGTCTGGAAAATCTGGCACTCCAGGTCTCAAAAGTCTGGTCTGGACACATGACTAGGGTGTTGGAACCATGCGCCCAGAGATGGATTTTCACAGCACAGGGAGGGGCCTACGGCTGTACGGACGGAGCATGCCCGTCTCACTGCCCTTTCCCCCGTCCCCAAATCGCCCACCAGCCCCATCAGGACGTCTGGTCCCCAAGAGGCAGGGCTCACTGGCAGGAGGTCATCACGACATCCCTTGCTTCACTTTCTCTGCTTTCATGGACTTTTTGGGGGGCGGGGGACAGTGTTAGATTTACAGAAAAATTGAGAGTACAGAGTGCTCACATACGCCCTTCCACGCTTGCAGGCACACAGCTTGCCTTACTGCTCACACCTTACGTTAGTCTGGTACATTTGCTACAATTGGGGAAACAATACTGAGACTTTTTTTTTAAGTTTTTAAAATTTTTTTGAATTTTTTTTTTTAATTCATGATAGAGCACAAGCAGGGAGAGGGGGAAGCAGACTCCCCTGCTGAGTAAGGAGCCCAGCGTGGGGCTCACTCCCAGGACCCTGGGATCCTGACCTGAGCTGAAGGCAGAGGTTTAACCCACTGTGCCACCCAGGTGCCCCTCAATACATTTTTTTTAAAGAGTTATTTATTTAGAGAACCCCAAGCAGACTCCCCACTGAGCACAGAGCCCGACACAGGGCTCAGTTTCACAACCCTGAGAACATGACTTGAGCTGAAGTCAAGAGTCTTGGATGCTCAACCGACTGAGCCACCCAGACGCCCCTTGGTGTATTATTACTGCCTAGAGTCCATAGTTCAGATTTTCTTACTTTTTTCTTAATTTTCCTGGGCCAGGATCCCATCAAGGACACCACATCACGACGTGTAGTCGTCCACCTCACTTTTTTCCGGAAGGTGCTGTATTGAGAGAGGAGGTTAAAGCAGCACAGAACTGCTTCCCTTTACCTTGGTTTTAAGTCTGAGTGAACGCTGGGGGTGGGGCTGCCACTTGGACCAGCGTTTTGGCTTTTTGCCTGATGAGTGACAGCTGAGTGGGGCGCTGGGTCCTTGCACGAGGCAGGGCACAGATGGGAGCTTCACCCTCAAGTGTTCCTTGTCAGAACCGCCCCTTGGGTTGGAGATGGCAGGGAGGTTATGGTTTAATGGGTAACGAATTTCTTTCTGGAATGATGAAGACGTCCTGGACGCGGATGGTGGTGATGGCTGCATGCACTTGCAGATGTCCCCAGTGCCCCAAGTGCACGCTTCAACATGGCAAAAATGATGAGTTTTACGTGTTTTTTCACCACAGTTTTCTTAAGTGATTATTTATTTATTTTATTTGACATTACAAGCTGGCAGAGAGGCAGGCAGAGAGGGGGAAGCAGGCTCCCCGCTGAGCAGAGAGCCCGATGTGGGGCTCGATCCCAGGACCCTAAGATCATGACCTGAGTCTAAGGCAGAGGCTTAACCCACTGAGCCACCCAGGTGTCCCCACAGTTTTTTTTTTTTAAGCAAAGAAATAGGGGTGCCTGGGTGGCTCAGTCGTTAAGCGTCTGCCTTGGGCTCAGGTCACGATCCTGGGGTCCTGGGATGGAGCCCTGCATCAGGCTCTCTGCTCAGCGGAGACCCTGCTTCTCCCTCTCCCAGTCCCCCTGCTTCTGTTCCCTCTCTTGCTGTGTCTCTATCACATAAATAAATAAAATCTTAAAGGGAAGAAATAAAGATGCAATTTAAACAAGACTTCTGGTGCTCTCTAAGGCAGCACGTACACTAAACAAGACTCCACTCCTCAGCGAGGGAAACTGTCTATTTCAAAACGAAATGAAACTGCCCCCTTGGAGGCCTTATGTTCTCCAAGTCGGTTTCCCCCACAGACCTGGGATCAGCGATCCGTGCAGACAGGGCTCCGGCGCCGTCGAGGTCACTGTTACTGTTACTGATAGCGGCATTAGTAGGGCTGCCTGTGACTGATCACACACGGTGCTGGCGGCTTTAGCACGTGATCTCATTTACTCTGCACACAGCCCCGAGGGCAGGGAGGCTCATTAGCTTCATTTTAAGAAGGGGAACTTAGCACCGAACCCTCAAGGGACTCACCCAAGGTCACACAGCTGGTAGTGGCAGTGCCAGGATCCTATCAGAGCCAGGCCTCTCTCGCCCCCCACTGCAGGGCCAGCAAAGCAGCCGGAACTCCTCTAAAACCGTCGTCTAACAGATACGTCCTCGGACAAGCCGGGAGTTGAGGCTGGTGTGTAGATGCCGACTACTCCCAGCTGGTCAAAATGCAAGAGGAGGGGCCAGTTGCTACTTTAAAAACAACAAAACCAAAAAGCAAAAAACCCTGTAATCATGGCCATGTTTATTAAACACACAGCTCTGTGTTCTGGGTTAGTGGTCTCCAAGTATCACCATAGATCTCTGGCCCCACAGGGGCTGGGCTTTGATGTTCCCCCAAGAAAGAGCCCCATAGCCAGGTGACTTGGGAAATGTTGCACCTTCCCCTGCCTCCAAGGATTTGAAGGACGTTTTAGAGGCTCTGAAAAGTCCTGTCATGAAGAAAGTGGTTAAGCTTTGTCTAGCCAAGTGATTCCTGAACTTATTTGACCCCGGCCACCCATTTTCAATACAAGACCCACTGACAAGGGGCCCTGGCCTGCTCGGTCACTAGAGCATGTGAGTCGATCTTACCGTCGTGAGTTCAAGCCCCACGTTGGGCAAGGAGCCTAAAAAAACGAAAACAAAACAACAACGTGGGGCGCCTGGGTGGGTCAGTGGGTTAAGCCTCTGCCTTCGGCTCAGGTCATGATCCCAGGGTCCTGGGATTGAGCCCCACATCGGGCTGTCTGCTCAGCGGGGAGCCTGCTTCCTCCCCCCCACCCCCACCTACCTGTCTGCCTACTTGTGATCTCTGTCAAATAAATAAATAAAATCTTTAAAACCACAACAACGCTGACAGCCCCAGGCTGTGCACAGCTGCCTGTGCTATGCTGGGCAACAGGATTCTAAGCACGGGGTCTGGCTTTTTTTTTTTGTCTTCACGTAGGTGAGGAACGAAGTGCAGGGAGGTTCAGTGTCTTACTTGCCGGGTCCTCTACTTGCTCAACTTAGAAAATAAATACCAGGGGCCCCTGACTGGCTCAGTCAGTAGAGCATGTGACTCTTGATGAGTTCAAACCCCACACTGAGTGTACAGATTACCAAAAAATTAAATCTTAAAAAATAAATATCAGAGTGTTCAATATAGAGAAACACCAACTGATGTCAAACTTGAAAAGGGTGGGGGGCATCTGGGTGGCTCAGTCAAGCGTCTGCCTTTGGCTTGTGTCATGATCCCCCGGTCCTGGGATCGAGGCCCCTGTCGGGCTCCTGCTCAGTGGGGAGCCTGCTTCTCCCCCTCCTACTCCCCCTGCTTTGTGTGCTCTCTCTCACTCTCTGTCAAATAAACAAAATCTTTTAAAAACTAAATTAGTTGGGGAGCCTTGGTGCCTCAGTGGGTTAAGCCTCGGCATTCGGCTCAGGCCATGATCTCGGGGTCCTGGGATCAAGCCCGGCATCGGGCTCTGCTCAGCAGGGAGCCTGCTTCCCCCTCTCTCTTTCTGCCTGCCTCTCTCCTACTTGTGATCTCTGTCAATAAATAAATAAAATCTCTTAAAAATTAAAAAATAAATTAAAAATTAACTAATTAAATAAAAAACTTTAAAAATGCTGACTGGCAGTGCCAGGAGATCCCAGCATCTACCATGGTAAAGAAAACTAACATTTTCTGATAAACCATTTTATTTTATGTCCTACCTCTTTGAGGCTGAAGAAGGGCTTTGTCTTGTCAGTAGAAATGTAGACATGTTCCCCTACCCCCGTGGTGAAAGTGACCGTTGCACTGAAGTGAAACAAGGTCCTAACCTAGCAGGATGCGGTGTCCTGTGCTTTGCACCTCACCAGACCCAGGGCATTCTGCTGGAAATTTTGGATTGTTTCTGTAAAATGTTTACATTCTAGGAGGTCCTTTCTTCCAAGTAAACACTTGTACGCTTAAGCTGAGCAGGTTTTTGGACGGGCGCGCGGTTGCTTCAGGCCAGCAGTAGGGTTCCCTCCGCAAGAAGGAAGGAGATTCAGCCTCTGCCCATTCTGTAGTCCTGGAATGAACGATCTTACGGGATTTTTTAAAAGATTTTATTTATCTGAGAGGGGAGAGAGCAGAGAGCCTGATGTGGGGCTCAATCCTAGGACTGCGGGACCATCACCTGAGCCAAAGGCAGACACTTAGACGACTGAGCCCCCCGGGCGCCCCAGGTCTTACGGCATCAGATGAAATTGAATAAACGTTCACCAGGGCCTCTTCAGTTTCTGGCCCGGCACTGCGCTGCCTGGCAGGGAGGGGAGGCCGGCTAGGGCAGCAGGTAGCTGCAGAACCCCGGGTGGAAAGGAGCAGGACCCAGAGCTTTCACGTTCAGGGAGCATCTGGGGAGCATCTGGGGCTGGGACTGCAATTACCTGGATCAGCCACTAGGTGTCAGGACGCCTCTGGCTTGTGCTTGGTTCCAGCATACTGACAGCACCCGGTTTCTCAGGGATCTCTGAGCACGCTCTGCCATCACGGTTTACACCAAGATCACCATTTACAGATGGAAAAGGGAAGCTCGGAGAGAAGGTGCTGGTCAACATTTGGAAGAGGGAGGCCTGGTGGCTCCCGCATCCTTGGTGCTACACTGGGGACGGGAAAAACAACAGAGCAGGACCCATGCCCTTCTGGTGGGTAAAGGTCTCGACGCACAGGCAGTATGTGAGTTTGAAGTCTCGCTTCACCTCTTGTTACCTGATACCTTAAGCAAGTATGTCTGTTCTGAACCTGCTACCTCTGCATCCTTGGAGAGCTGTGGGAATAGCCACCCTCGTTTAATAATGCTGTGAATGTAGCCATTCGGACAGGCCAGCTCCTCGAGGTGGTGCCACCGCCCCAGTCATCCAGGCATGAGTCTCCAGCCACAGACTCGGGTATGGGCAAGCCCACTGACTCCGTCTTCGGTAACAGCCTCATTTCCGACCCAAGCCCCCATTCCCTGGTTCCATAAGCACCAGTTCCGCAGTCCTGCCCCCTTCCTAAGTCAGGACTCCTGCAGGGATAGGGCCCTTGGGGGAGCCTCCTGCCACGGGTTATCTGTCCACACTGGTCATGGCAGCCCCCCTGGTCCCAGACCCCCAGACGCCTGAGGGTCTCTTTGCCCCGCCTGCCTGGGGTCCTTTCACCTGGGTGCGGCACCCCTCTAGCATAGCTCTGGGGACTGGAGGCAGCAAGCCCAGAATCCCCTCACCTGCCTCTCCTCACCGTGGACCAGAGGAATCTCCCTATGGTCCAAGATGCTTCATTGACCCTCCTTCTCCAGGACACCTTGCCCGCAAGGAAGACCTCAGTTCAGCCATCCCCTCTCCATTCCCCTTTGTTCTCCTAAGGGCTTGGGCTTTTGGGGAAAAAGTCCCAAAGACCCACAGGCACCTTCTGCTTCAGTCCCAAAGCAACGCCCGGGGGCCAGCCCCTCCTTGAATGCAGAGAAGGAAAAGCAAGACGCAAGGGGAGAGGGATTTCAATATAGGCAGTCCCTGTTCTGCACGGTTCCAACAGGCACACATTTTCAATGCCACAGTCTAGTAAGGTAACATCCGTCCCCCAGCAGCACAGTTCAAGTGTCCATCGCCCTGAGTAACTGCACCGGAGCACAGACTGCTGTGAGCTCCCCAGCCTGCAGGTCACAACCTAAATCACCGCGGTGCATCGTCATCAGGGACCGTCTGGCGCTTCTATCAAAGTCTGTGGGTCCTGGTCACCGGTCACCGCGCACGCATTCCTCAGTCCCTGCACAGCCAGCAGCCGTCCATGCTGAATACACCTGCTGTTTTACAAAAGTGCGTCCGTGAAGCTGGGACTTGACCAGCAAAGGTGAGAGCAGCATGGCTGGGAAGTGCTAATCCTGGAGGTCACACTCGGAGGCACCCGCGGAGGCACCAGCTGGCCCCGGAGGAAAGCTCTGCAGCGGGGCATGGACGGGAGCAGCCAGAGGATCCTGGCAAGGCCAAGTCCAGAAGGTGGATGCCCGGAGGCTGCAATCCGCCACCGTAACCACTTCCAAGTGGCCGGTTCCGTGGCGTCGAGTGCATTCACACTGTCGAACAAACACGGACTGCTCCACCAACTTGTGCGTCAGTGTGGTGCAGACACGCTCATCTCGGGTCATTGCAATTTTAGCCTCTGCACCACTTTCCAGCAAAGAAACAAGCACCATCACTCTCAATGTTTTCTCATATTTTAAGATAAAGTGTACAACATAAATATTAGTCTATTTTTTAAAAATATTTACTTATTTGAGAGAGAGCACAAGCCAAGGGAGGGGCAGAGGGAGAGGGAGCCCCACATGGGGCTCAATCCCAGGACCCTGGGATCATGACCTGAGCCACAGGCAGACGCTTAATGACTGAGCCACCCAGGCGCCCTAGTTTTACTATTTTTATTTGCCTATGTATGTATAACCAATAAGGAAATTTTTAACGTCTGGGAGATCATAGGACAATCACACTTGTCTGACAAATCTTTTTTATCTCTCCACATGTCCATTTAAAAGCTATTTTTATTGGTGTGCCTGGGTGGCTCAGTGGGTTAAAGCCTCTGCCTTCCGCTCAGGTCATGATCCCAGGGTCCTGGGATCGAGCCCCACATTGGGCTCTCTGCTGGGCGGGGAGCCTGCTTTCCCCCCCCCTCTCTCGGCCTGCCTCTCTGCCTACTTGGGATCTCTGTCTTTCAAATAAATAAAATCTTTAAAAAAACTATTTTTATTGAGATAAAATTCACACAACATAAAATTCACCACTTTAACCATTTCAAAGTGCACGATTCAGTGGTTTCTAGTGTGTTCGCAATGTCCTGCAACTATCAAGATTGCTTTGCATGGGGGCGCCTGGGTGGCTCAGTTGGGGGAGCTCCCCACTCTTGCTTTCAGCTCAGGTCATGATCCTGCAGCCGTGGGATCGAGTCCCATGTTGGTTCCCTGCTTCCGATTCTTTCTCCCTCTCCCCTGCCCTCTGCCCTTTCCGCTCTCTCCGTGACTCGAGTGCACCCTATCTAAAATAATAAATAAACCTTTAAAATCTTTGTATTTGTGTTCCCTCTTCTCAAAGTCTCAAGGATATGAAGGGGTGCATTATAGCTGCCGTTTCAATCATGAATGGAGATCAACAGTGAAGGCCTGAGTTAGAGCATGGATTGACATGTGGGTGTGAGACGCTGGGCAATTAGTGCACATTGGTAATATTACAGAAATAAGCCGTGACAGTTTCGTTACAATTACGCTTTCATGCGTTTATAACTTAGTTGCCGAGTAATACTTTTTTTTTTAGTTCTGTTCTTTTAGAATCACCTTGTAATTTACCTGGAGAGAACAAAAGGTTTCTGTTTACTTACTCACACCCCAAAGATTTATTCTACACACACAGCAAGCAAGATACAGTTCCAAGCACAGACACACTAAGGTTTGCCATTACCAAGAGAAAGTCCTGATTCTCATGGGCTCGCATTCTAGTTGGGGGCACAGACTACAAGTGAGAAGCTCCGATACGTATTTTGCAGAGAAGCATGTTCCGAAGACAATAAAGCGATAAATAAAGGGGAGAATGGTGGCGAAGGTGGTTGAGGTCCCCTCTAGATGGTCACACTTGAGCAGGGGGCTGATGAAGAGAATGAGTGAGCCCTTTAGGACTCTGGAGGGAAAACATCCTAGAACAAGGGATAAAGGGGTCAATTCATGAAAAGGATACAGTAACGCCATATGTTTATCATGTCATCACGGAGCCTCAAATTCAGGAAGCAAAAACAGAAGGAAGCAAGGACCAAGACAAACGCACACTTCTAACCTGACTTGCCAACACCTCTCTCAAGAATTCATAAAACAGGGGTGCCTGGGTGGCTCAGTCCTTAAGCATCTGTCTTCCTCTGGGGTCATGATCTCAGGTCCTGGGTTCTAGTCCTGCATCGGGCTCCCTGCTCAGTGGGGAGCCTGCTTCTCCCTCTGCCTCCCTCCCCCTCCTACTCTGTCTCTCTCTCTGTCTCTGCTTGCTGTTCTCCCTGCTTGTGCTGTCTGTCAAATGAATAAATAAAATCTTTAAAAAGGGGGGGGGGGGAAGAATGCATAGAACTAGTAGAAACTAGAGAAGACCTGAACCACATTTGCAACCAGCTTGGCCTAATTGGTATTTCCTAGAACACTCCACCCAACAGCAGCAGAATGTGGTCCCTAAGGTTGGGAGATATCAGTGTGTATATGTGTGTTGAATGACAGGGGGCCGGGGGAGGTCACCTGGGGAGCGTGGTTAGAACGCAAAAGCCATCTGAAGACTGTGCATTGAGCCACTCCAACTTTAGGGGTAGGAAAGGGGAGGGGGTCCAGCAAAGGAAGTGGAGGGGGGGGCAGTTTGAGGAGGGCCAGGTGAAGGAAACATTTAAAGAGATTAGGGCCCTGCTGTGTCAAAGCTGCCCAGCAGTCCAGCAAGATGAGAACTGAGGACTGATCAGTGCAGGGGCCCTCGGTGACCCGGACAGGAGCACGTACCCAGGGATGCAGGGGAGTGCCTGATCATTATGCATTAGATAGTGGGAGTGGCTGTCCCCATGCACACTCATTTACAAGACATTTTGCTGGAAGAGGCAGCAAAGAAGTGGAGAGGTGCGGACAGGCAACATGGCAGGGTTTCCTTTCCTTTTCAAGAAGGGATGCATTCCAGCAGGTTGGGCACAGCGGGGAAGGATCCAGGAGGCAGAGGGAGAGTTGGGAGCCAAGGGAGAATTCACAGGTGATGTCCAGGAGAAAGGATGGGGTCCAGTGTACGCAGGGAGCCGCGGCCTCGGTGGGGACACAGGTTGTTCTCAGGTGACAGAAGGGGCGGGGTACCTCCAGAGAGGAGCCCGGGGCAGCGTCAGGGGCCTCCGAGGGCCTGTAGGCAGGAGTGACCGGTAATGGTCCGTGCTTAGACACGAACTGCTGTAAGCCTCCCCAGGGGTGGTGGGATGCAGGCCGGGCCACAGGCTGGCATTCCCCTCTGGTCATTCCCATGGCTCGCTCTGTGGCCATGGGCAAGGGCGCGGTGACCTTGGGAACGTGAGCCCGGTGGCGCCCCAGGGACGGGCGCACAGCGGGCTGGGGAGGGGCCTCCCGGCGCGCGAGGTCCGGGGGCGCGCGCGCGTGTCCTCCCCCGTGTCACTAGGGGGCGCCAAGAGACCGTCCTGCTCGGTCGGGCGCTGCCCCTCCGCCCCCAGGCCGCGCCCAGGGCGGCTCCCAGCCTCCAGGATCCCCACCCGGCTCCAGCCTCACCCAGAGCCCCCACGGACCGAACCGGGGCGGAGAGGGGGTGGGTCCCCTCCGGGTGGGTCCCCTCCCCCGTGAGCTGAGGGCAAGTGCAGTCCGCGCCGGCAGCAGAGCGCGCCTGGCTTCAAGCCGCTGGAAGGTCACAGTCCAAAATGTGCCCTGTGGACCGGCGGCCGCGGCACACGGTTCCCTGGCGTCGGTTCCGCAGCCGTTAACCAAGCGCCCGCGTTGGACTGGGCCCTGCTGCATTCCTCAAGGAATGAGCCCTAGGAATGAATGAGTGAGTGAATGAATGAATGAATGAATGGGCAAGCCCATATACCAAGTATGGTATATGGAGGAAGAGGAGGGGAGATCCCAGGCGCAGAGCCGGAAGGTGCAGGCCCAGCCGGGACTCCTGCCCAGGGGCTCGACCCCAGGCTTGGGAGACTGAGAGGCAGGGTCGGGATGGCACTGAGCCCCCAGCTCGGACATGAAGAGCCCCCAGTGTGGTACCTGGGGGGGAAGCGTGGGGAATGGACGCGATCTCCTCTGTGTAGACAGTTCACTGATTTCTGATAAAATACAAGCCTCCTAGCAGCCACTTTCATCCCCCATCAACCTGGAACAAATTCTTTCCAACACGCACCACCCCCCATCCCATGCTGCCCACGGCCGACTGAAGCTGCTTCGAGTGTGGACAAGGGGAAGCTGAGATGCCTAAGGGGCCAGCGGTGGGAGAGGCCTGGTTTGGGTAAAGGGCCCCCTGCCCCACTCAGGGGCAGCAGCTTGGAGGACTTGGGCCGGGGGCCAGAGTCCCGCACCAGGAGGCCAAAGGGGCATCTCACAAGAGATCTTGCCTTGCAGCCCTGGGGAAGTCTGGCCAGCCAGCCGGGGGGATTCAGAGTGCTCAGCACCTGGGTACAGTGAGCAGTCAATCAACGTTGGCCATTCTTGGGTGTCGAACACAGCAAACATCTTTATAAGATAGAAATGCAGGCACCACGGATCAACGTAAGGATCCCTGTAGACTGTTCAGAGTTTTCTGATTTCCATTCTCTTAGAAATAACGCTTTTAATTTTGAGCCTGTCATACAGAGCTGCAAAACCAAAGCCTGCCGCTCAGCTGCCGTGGCTCAGGGCCAGGTTGCAGAGTCTCAGATGCCCAGGTGGCTGCCTCTCCTGGGGTCTCCTGAACGGTGCTGACTCACGGTGCAGACTGCGGGCTGTCTCTCTCCATCTACCAGGTCGCTGCTGGGCTTCTGGGTCTCAGATGGTGTGTGGTCAACGCAGAGCTCACTAGCCTGCACCTAAAAGATTTCCCTCCTCGTCCCTGTTCCTAAGCCAAAGGACACAAAGGTGGGAGATGCTCAGCAGAGTGCTTAGCACTGAGTGAGCATTCAGTGTCAGCTCCTGGTGGGGCCGTTATTGTTCATGGCCATTATGATCACTGCACAAACTCATTGCAGTTGCTTTACTTTTTTTCTCAGGGAAGGTCATTTAGATCTGTTTGGGCATATCACACAAGGGTGGACTGATGGAGGGCAGGAGGATGGGGTGTTAACCTGCCCCCTCCTCCATGAGCTCCTTAAAGACAAGAATCATCTGATTAGTTTCTGTGTTCCAGCACCCCCCGGGGCTTGGCATTGGGTAATTGAGCAAGGATAAGCATATTGTATGTTTCCAAGTTTTCCAAAGATGATTTGGGGGAATCGAATCATCCCATCACCATCCTACCAATCGGGACTCAGCTCTGTGACTGTGCACTTTGTTACAAAAATAATGCCTTTGACTTCCATTCCTCCACCCAATTTAAGAAGCAAGTTATGAGTTTGAATTTTCCAAGGCCAATTAATGCTCCTTAAAAGAAATTGTCATCACTAAACCAAGAATGTGGGCAGCCTGGACTCCCACCCTTATGTCATCTCAGGCTAAGGGAGGAGATCCAGGTGGATGGGAGGTGGGGGAGCTTTAGCTGGCAGGCATCTCAGCCCCTGCCTTGTGTGGCCCCAGAGGCAGAGGCCCATGGAATGACAGTGCCAGCCCTCGCTGCGAGGAGAGCATCACTGTTCTAGATAGATGCTCACACCGAGGTCTCCCCCTTGGTCATCACGGCATCCCAGGGGGAATTATCTCATCACTAGCAGCCAGCACCCACAACTTGGCTTTATCCCACCGTTCAGGTGGGTGTCATCTCCTGGCTGTACCTGACACCGCCTCTTCAGTCAGAGATCCAGCCCCAACCTTCAGGACCCCCTGTCTTTGTAAAGTCTAGTTCCTCTGCTGGGACTGACCCCTTCCCCACCTCCCCTCTTTCCAAACTAGCAATGCGGCAAGCCCCTCATGTCCTGTCCCTCTGAAAAACGTTCTCACTTTTCACGTGTATATCTAATAACACGTATGTCACGACTATGTTTTAGCACTCGACACATTGCAGTCATTCATTCGTCCAACGCAATAATACAGGCTAAATGCTGAAAGCAATGTCGGTCACACGCTAACTGCTCCAAAAACGCGTTAGCTCTCGTCACTAACACCGTTCATTCATGCAATATTCACGGAGCGTTTCGGGCTCTGTGTTGCAGCTGTAGTCCCCGACCACCCTACGCCGCCCACGCGCCAAGTCAAGCTCCCACCTTTAGGGTTTGCGCTGCGGGGAAACGCGGGACCCGCCCAGCGCCGGGACTACAGGTCCCAGAAGGCTGCGCGGCGGCGTGGCCGGGGGCCCGCACGCGCGCACGCGCAACGTCGTCACGCCGCGGCGGCGAGCGGCGCTAGTGGCTGAGGCGGCGGGCCGCGGGCGGGGCGGGCCGGCGGGCGGCGGCCTTTAGGGCGGAGCCGGCGCCCGCTCCCTTCAGTCGGCCGCGGTTAGCGGACGGTCGATTTCGGGCGCCCGTTTCTCTCGTTCGTCCGCTCGGCGCTCGCTCTCGTGCGGAGCCGCGGCCGCCTGCCCAGCGCTCCTTGCGGGTCCCGAGCGCGGCGCCATGTCGGAGCCGGGCGGCGGGGGCGGCGAGGACGGCTCGGCCGGCCTGGAGGTGTCGGCCGTCCAGAACGTGGCCGACGTGTCGGTCCTGCAGAAGCACCTGCGCAAGCTGGTGCCGCTGCTGCTGGAGGATGGCGGCGAGGCGCCGGCTGCGCTCGAGGCGGCGCTGGAGGAGAAGAGCGCCCTGGAGCAGATGCGCAAGTTCCTGTCGGACCCCCAGGTCCACACGGTCCTGGTGGAGCGCTCCACGCTCAAAGGTGCGGGGCCGGGGCCGGGGGGCCGGGGGAACGGGGGGCCGGGGGGCCGGGGGGCCGGGGGAACGGGACGCCGGGACGCCGGGACGCCGGGACGCCGGGACGCGAGCGGCCTCCGGGCTGCAGACGCCCTGCGGGATGGGTCCCCGCGGCCGCCGGGCGAGGCCGGCGCCACACCCCCTGCCAGGCGGGAGTCCCGGGGGTGCCCCCTTCCGGGTCGCGGGGAACGAAGAGCGGGTGCCCCTGTCTTGCCGTCACGCAAAACAATGGGATCGCTTTGTCTGCTCGGGCCTCAAGATGGCCGAGTTGGGTGGAGACAGCGTCTCCCGGGCTGAGCGCGGGCGGAGGCCGCATCCCGGCCTCCAATGTCACATGAGCTTTTCGGTTTCGATTTGTGGCCAGGCCGGGCCGTCCTCGCGAGGGATGTGTCAGGGGCAGACCCGCGGAGCCGTGCGCAGCCTGGGTGTGGGGGTCGGAGCTCAGGGGAGCCCTGGCCGGCTCCTGAGCGTCCTGGCCCTGCCCTGTGCGGACCCGGATGCGGAGGCCCAGGGAGGGACAGGGCCGACCAGGGCCGCGAGCAGAGCATCCCCGTTCCAGGTGGATGCGCGCTCCCGGGTCTGCCTCTTGGTCCTCACGGCGTCCTTGCCGTCTGGGTGTATCTCTCAGCCTGTCGCAGACAGGCTCAGCTGAGATGACTCGCCCAAAGTCACCAGCTAATTCTGCTCCCTGGACTGGATTCAGCATGTCCGTGTCCAGTACACTGCTGGGTTTCGCTAATCATACCTTTATATTTGTGTAATGCCTAGATGATCCTAATAGTGACCCTGTGATATTTGAATTTAGTTTATAGGGTTTTTATTGTTTTTATCATTACTATTATTATTAAGATTTTATTTATCTGGCAGAAGGAGAAGCAGATTCCCGGCTGAGGAGGGACCCCAATGCGGAGCTCGATCCCAGGACTCTGGGATCATGACCTGAACAGAAGGCAGACACTTAGCCGGCTGAGCCACCCAGGCACCCCTAGTTGACAGATATTTTAAAGAGGGAGGCTCTGGTTAGGCACCTACATGGGGAGAGGGGGCAAAAGGTTTGCACATTCCAGCCGTCTCCTCTAATAGTGACCTTCCCAAAGCAAGGCTAGATCCCTCTTGAGAATTGAGCTTGTCTTCAGGGAGAGTTCCTGGACTCCGTAGTACCACTTGGTAGCTGATGATGAGTGTATTTGACAGCGCAGAATGGGTGTGGCACTGGCCCCGGAACCCCGGGGGGTGATCAAGTAAATTTTACCCTTAGAAGTAAGGGATTGGCCATTGTCTGAAGATGTTTGCCGTTGAGCTTCTGATAATCTCAAAACAAAACAGAACTGTAAAGTTCTACCAATAAGGGGATTTATACTGTCTTACCTCCCCCCACTACACACACTTAATTTCTTTCTGATAGTTTGTTTCTTTCAAAGGCTCTTTCAGGAGATGCTTCATTGTAGCCTCTTGTTTCTTTGAGAGGGTGAGAAGGTCAGTGTGTGAAAGACTTACATGGAATGTTCAAAGCAAATGAGCCATTCAGACATATTTACGTTAATAGTGTTGTTTAGGGTTTTCTGTTATGCTTGGGGTCATATTTTCCAGCATGGAAACCACTAGTGTAAAAAAAAAAAAATTTTTTTTTTAAACCCACCTACTCTTTCAGAAAGAGTATGTATTTAGTCGTGACAGAAAATTTAAAGTATGTAGATAAAGGAAAAATCACTTGGAATCCTTTGACCCAGATATAACCAGTGTCAGCATTTTGGAATCTTTCTGGTTATTTTTCAATGAATATGCATTGTTTTATTAAAATATATCTTAATTTGTATGAAGTTGCTGTATTTTTAGTAGTTTGACCTTGGCTAATTCTTGATCATGTTTTCATTGCACAGTTTATCTGTTAAAATCAGTGATTTCTACCTTGGGACTCAGTTTCTTTTTATGGAAAAAAAACTGTAAGTTTTGTTTTTGCTTCTGGACTGCTCATCAGTAATGGGCTTTTCTCAAACATTAGAACTGAACTTTGCTAAAATTATTGGGGGGATGCCCTGTTTGTGTAGTATGCTTTTCAGTGCAAATCATGTTTTCTTGATGGTATATTTTCTTATTTCAGTAAAGCAAATGTCCAGCCATCCATGTCTTGGCTCCATAATGACTTGCACTTTTGAACATTGAATAAGGAATGAGAGTGTCTAAAATTGAAATCCTACCTCATTCCTGTATTTATAAAAATAAAAAAAAGTATTTTTAGTAACTCAACCTGTCTGTAATTTATTTTTCACCTGAATGTTTTAAGGAAAGACTGTATGGTTGCATCAGTCTTATTAGTATCCTGACTAAACTAGCATGATTTAGACAGAAGTACAGACCCAGGTCACTTGACAGGAGGTCTTTCTTCCAGGTGGTTTTTGAGTTAGCATTGGCTTTTGCACATTTAATCAAATGTGAGCAGCCAGTAGCTAGTTACAGTAAAAATGTTTGCTTTATAATGTGGAAAACAAATCTAAGTTGTTTAAACTGAGTAAAGACTGTCAAGAATGAAGTCATAAGGGGCACCTGGGTGGCTCAGTCGTTAAGCATCTGCCTTCCACTCAGGTCATGATCCTGGGGTCCTGGGATGGAGCCCCATGTCGGGCTCCCTGATCAGTGGGAAGCCTGCTTCTCCCTCCCCACTCCCCCTGCTTGTGTCTCCTTTCTCGTGCTCTGTCAAATAAATAAATAAAATCTTTTTTAAAAAAGGATGAAGTCATAATTAGTGAACAGAGGAAATTGCTTTTATTTTATCCTCCCTACCCTTTTTATGGAAAGAATTTTCCGAACACTTGCCATTGAACATAAAGCATTTTTACATGAAGCTATATATATATATATTTTTTAACCACCCCAGCTAACCGTAAACTTTTCTGTTGAAATACAGTATTTCTTAAAGTGTAGAATAAAGATTGCGAATTTAAGTTTATTTTGATACTAAAGGATTGGAGAGTAGGTGGGAAGGGGAGTGTTAAATGATAGCTCCTCTGATTTGAAAAAGAGAAATCTTTTTCCTGTAATTCCTGGCCTGTAGAAAGTTGTTTTTTCATGGTGTACTTCTAAAATTACAACCAGATAGAAGTTCATTACTTAATACACACCTTACAGTTGTAATGACATTCTGTAGCAGTTTTTACCTGGCGTGCGTTTTTGTTTGGGTGGTAAAGGTAAGAGCAGTTAAGAGATGCTCCAGCTTGCAGCTGGTGAAACTGGAGGTTCCAGGAGGCTCCCGCTTGTTGTGGGTTTTTGATTTTGTCTACATTTGGGTGTCTTGGGCTTGGTACTTTGTCCTTAAGACTGAAAATAATGGCTGCCTTTAGTCAATACTTCTCCTAAGCTTGGATTCTAGTTTTTCCTAACAGACAGAGTTCAGGGGGTTTTACCTCCTCTTCAGTAGTGCAGAGATGGCTAGGGACTAGGATGGGAAAGGAAGGTAGAGCTTTTTACAGTCCTCAACTTCTTAGAGATCCAGCAGTGTGGAAGGTTTAATGGGGAATATTTTTGTGGGTTTTAAAAATTATTTTTCTGAGGATTTGCTTTCCCTGAAGGATAAGAAATGATGACTAAAAAGTATGCATTTCTGGCCTTTGCTTTGGCCCCAAAATGGTTAGTGAAATGGTTAGTAAATTCGCGGGAAGATTTTTCTGTGACACCACACTGCCTTGAAGCCCTAGGCCAGGAGTCCCTGAGCCTGGGTTCCTACTGTCCTGTGCTGTCACACCGCAGGCGGGGGGCCCTGCACCCTTCATAGGACAAGCCGGTCTGTAGCTCACTGGGTTTGAATGTGCAGAGTAGCATAACGAATGGCATTTATGGGCAGCAAAGGAAAAACCGTCATCACTTCTTTTAGAAAAGTAAAGCTGGAGGGAAACTGCTTGCCGGTGTTGTAGCGCATTAGGTGGTCTTTAACCCTCGGTTCCCGTTGCTCACGGGCCGTGAGTGGCAGGCTTCCGGTTGAGGAGAACACTCAGACTTGCTCACCGCGCCCTGCGCCTCGTGCCAGAGCAGGGAGTGGTTGTGGCAAAGAAGTCGCAGCCCCTCAGAGGGAGGACGAAGGGGTGTGATGGGTGTCCAGGTGACGGGAAAAAGCACCAGATGCAGGAAAGGGGGAAGCGAAAGCAAACGCGTGAGAGAAAAGGGAGAGAACATCTGTGACAGCGACCGATCGACCGACCGACCGAACCGGGTAATGTGGTGCTCGGGGTTTGGGATTTTAAGAGGAAAAGAAGATGAAAGATAAGGAGAACCAGGACTGTGTAACGTGTAACGAGGAATTTGGTAGTTTGGGTGGGCCAAAGAGAGCGGCCGGCTGCCTTTGCTGGGTGGAGAAGACGCTTGCCTCAAGGCTGGGAGAAAGGAGGGGGCAGGTTGAGGGAATGACCGAGGCCGGGGAGCTGGGCTCCTCTTCCCTTGTGCGGTCAGTACATTTTGTGAAACCTGCCCTGTCTGCCTAGGGGAGGAAGTCCAGTCTTCGGGTAATTGAATGCACATCTTTTTGTGTTTCACTAAGCAAGACGTAATGCTCACCTAATTCACAGTGTAATGATGCAAATCACTCTTAGTTTGAAATACATTAAGCTGACCATTCAGTAGAAATTTACATAGATTCATGCTAACGGACATTGTGAACATCTCTAGAAACTCTCAGAAGTTAACCAAAGAAATGTCCACAGGTCACTAAATGTGTATTAGTGTGCCTCCCAGCAAAGGACCTGGCGAGGCAGCTCCGCGCTTTCCGTCCCAGTACTTTGATTGCCGGCATGTACTCACAGACAGGATGCTACTGGGCCGTTATGTATCGGCCAGTAACGTTAGCAGCAGTAGCGAACCGATTCAGACTTTACTGAAAGCAGGATTGCCTGATGAAATATGCAGATTGTGTTAGCTATAAGCTTCTAAATATAGCAGGATTAGCAGCTTCTTTCTTACTAAGAATTAACTATCATGTGTCTTTCCCCTTCTGAACAGTTAAAAAAATGTTTCTGCAGAAGTAGAATGTTACACTATTATTTTTGGAAGATGTAATAATTTATAGGGAGGCAGAAAGGTTAAATTATTTGATGGCAGTTATAAAACAATGAGGTTTTTTTCTACTAGAAATCAGACATACTCAGAGTTCATTTGATCTCTTTTTATGGAAAATAAGCATTAAAAAACTAATGCAGAATATATTCTGTGACTTTCATAAATTATTATCATCAAAAGAAATTAGGGTCTTAACCAAGCAGTAGAGGATCCCTGTTGGATATCCTTGTCTGAGGATTGTGTGTTTGGGTGTGCCCTCCCGAGCTCGGGCGGAGTGCTGCTGCATTGCGGTATTCCCAGCTTGGAGCTGGGAGCTGGGCGTTCCCAGCCAGCGAGCTGGAGCAGAGCCGTGACTCATCTCCTGGCTGGCCCGCGGCCCAGTTCCTTTAACCCTGTTTGCATTAGGAAGTGCCGGCAGCAAGGCTAGATGCTGCATCCAGTTGGCATGTTTTCTGTGTGGTTTTATTGATTTAGATGGTGGATTTTGTCTCGGAGAAAGAAATGATTCAAAGTTACGTCGTTAATTTCCTTTAGTGATTATAAAATGTTACTTTGCTGGATACTGTTTGGATGCTATTTTGATGACATATATTTTATATAATTCGTAGAATAGGGTTTGGAAAATGAGGGAGAAAATATTTAATAATCCTACCACCCTGACAACTGTTTTAGTTTGGGAGTGTTTCTTTATGCTCCGTTCATGTGCTTGCATTTTAGAGATTGCAATCATCATGTGTGGTTGGCTTCAGGCAGTGTGATCTGTCTTATGGTATATCCATATTTTGGTAGTTAGAAAACCCGATTGGTTTGTTTAGTTGTTTTTTGTTTGTTTGTTTTTTGTAATTAGCCATATATATATATATTTTTTTTTTAATAAAGATTTTATTTATTTATTTATTTGACAGAGAGAGAGAGACAGAGCACAAGCAGGCAGAGAGAGAAGCAGGCTCCCCACTGAGCAAGGAGCCCGATGCGGGGCTCGATCCCAGGACCCTGAGGCTATCATCTGAGCCAAAGGCCAGAGGCTTAACCCACTGAGCCACCCAGGTGCCCCCGAAGAGTTCCTGTCTTAAAAGATATACTAATATTTTTTTATCTTTTAGTGTAAACTTTGTATTTGTCTCATCTTAAAGCTAATGAAGTAAATAGTTTTTGCTCAGACTCTTATACCCAGATTTTCATATTTGTTTGTGCTTAAAGAAACTTTATAGACCACCTAATTTAATATCCCGCCCCCTCCTCTGCTGCCCATCGTATTCACTTTTTACTTTTTTTTAATCTTAATCCTAGTATAGTTAACATACAGTTATGACTAGTTTCAGGTATGCAGTATAGTGAGTCGTCACTTCTGTGCACTGCTCAGTGTTTATCGTGAGTGCACTCTTAACCTTTCACCTATTTCACCACCACCACCCCCCCGCCCCACTCTGCTGCCCATTTTCCAGAGGAAGAAAAATGACTTTCCTAAGATCACTAAGTCTGCTGCCTTTGCTCTTACATCGTAACGTAAAAGTGAAGGTGAAGCACACGTCTCGTGTTGATCCTCGGGTGGAAATGTTTGCCAAGGCAGATGATTGCATAGCAGTGTGTCGTTGCAGAGAGGGGCGTCAGTGCTAGAGCTGGAGGTACAGATTATTTCCATTCTGACAGATTTTAATTTTTCAGTTATGGTTTTTAATTATTTAGAAATTTTGTTCGGGGGCATATAGGCAGCTCCGTCAGTTAAGTGTCTGACTGTTGATCTCAGCTCAGGTCTTGATCTCAGGGTCATGATTTCAAGCCCTGCATTGGGTTCCATGCTTAGCCTGGAGCCTACTTTAAAAAAAGAAGAGAGAAAGAAAGAAATTTTGTTCACATGCATCTTGAGCTATCTTACTATTGAATTCCAGTGAGCGCTTTTTTTTTCCATAAGATTTTATTTATTTGACAGAGAGAGACACAGTGAGAGAGGGGACACAAGCAGGGGGAGTGGGAGAGGGAGAAGCAGGCTTCCTGCTGAGCAGGGAGCCTGATGCGGGGCTCGGGGCTCGATCCCAGGATCCTGGGATCATAACCTGAGCCGAAGGCAGATGCTTAACGACTGAGCCACCCAGGTGCCCCCTTACTTAAAAAGTAAGCTTTTTAAAATGAACAGTGTGCATGCTGTTCACTGCGTGAACAGGGACCATGGTCCCTGCCCTGCAGGAGCTCACATTCGGGGAGGAAGATGCATTCACAAATGGACCCCAGAGCGGGTCCTGAAGGCTGAAGAGTGGTGTGAGAGCGGAGGGGAAGGCTAGGCGAATGCCTGGGGATGTTCGTTGATAATGATTTTCTTGATGGTTGTTTGCACTTTGTGGGGTGCTTGACGAGGGCTGGGGGGGGCGCTGTGCTGGGGAGGACCCTGGGTTTGGAGTCACAGACTCCTGAATTCTCACTTTGTCCTTTTCCAGACACGTGTTTGGGGGCAGTTTACTTACATTTCTTACTTGGGAAACATGGGTAGAGTCATGCCAACCCCCACAGTGTTGTCATGAGTGTTACATGCGTGATACACCTAAAGTACTAAAGTGCCTGCCCCTAGTGAGCATTGAGCAAACACCTGACCAGAATACCCGGCGTGGGAAGTGGAAAGTGCCTTCTGTGTTGGGAGCATGAGGGATGAGACTGCCCCGAGCAGGTGGTGAGCCCTGGCACAGGGAACACCACCTCACACTCCATGGGGCCAGACCCTGATCCGGTGCTTCCAGCACCCCCTGCAGGCCGGTGCCTCCCGACTTACAGGAAAAGGAATAGAGATGCAGAGAAGTTAACTCCCTTGCCCACATCACACAGCAAAGTGCCGGGGCCAGGAGTCAGGGGAAAAAGTGGGTAGGAAGGGAAAAAGAGGTAGAGCCAAGTCATATGGGGGTTTAAATGTTGGGGGTAGCTTGAGGAGTTGATATTGACATGAATTTGATATCATGTTTATTACAATTTGTAGAGGATGTTGGTGATGAAGGAGAAGAGGAAAAAGAATTCATTTCCTATAACATCAACATAGATATTCATTATGGAGTTAAGTCCAATAGGTGAGTAGTGTGGATACACTGTTACCTTGGATTATAAGCTTGTGAGAATTGAATGCAGATCTTAATGGACTCAGACGAAGACATTAAGAAAACACTCAAGATTTCTGCTGTTTAAATTCATGTATTGAATTTAGATTAATTCATGTATCGAATCCCCTTTGGTTTTCATGTACTGAAATTCAGAGGATTTCCAAGTCAATATAAATTCTAAAATATTTTTATTTTAATTGCTATGTCATGGCATCCATTTTAGGTTTGAGCCAAAATGTACTTAACATGTGTAATAATAATTCTCAGATTATATCTGAATTTTCTTTTTTGTAAGTAACTAGTAAAAACCTAGTAAAGATTGTTAGGTAGAGGTCTCATTCTTTTTAGTATAAATCCCTAAAGAAAGCATTACTGGTGCAGATGCAGTATGTCACTAACGTCTTTGCATGACCAGATTTCTCCCACCTTCTAGAAAACTGGTGTCAATTTGCATTCCAGTAGACAGATCCAAATTTAAATATGTAAATGTTTAATTGTACTGCATCAGCTTTTTAAAACGTTTTATTTTGAATAATTTCAAGCCTGCAAAAGAGTTGCATGAATTCTCTACAGTTAATATCAGATGTCTGTTGTTAACAAAGCCACATTTGCATCATCACTCTTTTTCTTGAACCATTTGAGAGTTAGTTGTAGGCAACCTGCCCCATTACCCCTAAATACTTCAACGTATTTCCTAAGAACAAGGACACGTCTATTCATAGCGTTGATAACAATTTTTAAGTTCAGGAAATACTGGTACAGTACTACTCTAGGCACCGTGTGCACACGCATATTGTTTCAGTAATGTCCCTGACAGTAATTCTCCCTTGACCCAGAATCTCATTCTGTGTCTTCCATGATACTGACATTTTTTACTTTTTCCTTCTCAGTGTGTCACGTCGGGAGGTTTCAATGACTTTTTAGAATAAAAAATATTATGTGTAAAGTACTGGCCTGGAAATGGAAAATTTAAATACTAATTTTTTTAAACTGTTCATTTAACCATGTTTGAGTGCCTGTTATGTGTAAGTGGCAGTAGGTATGCAGAGAAATAAAACCTGGTTCCCAAGAAGCTTGTGGTCTTTGGAGAGAAAGCTTAGCAGATACACAACTGACTCTACCACTTGGTGGAATCTTAGGGGCACAGAATGGCGTGAAGCGCAGAGACTGGAGAGAGATTCTGGTCAGGGAAGGCCGCATGGAAGAGGTTATGCCAGAATTGGGTTTTGAAGGTTATTTGGAATTTTAGCAGATGAATGTGGATTTCTTAAACAAAGACACAGTGGCACGTCACCTTTAGAAAATGGGACATCATTTTAAGTTTTGTCTTGGGTGGGGAAGAGGGTGCATAGCAGGAGATAAAACTGGAAGAGTTTATTTAGGCCAGACTGGGGGGGGCCTGGAGTGCCCTCTGACCACTTTAACCTGTGGGTGACACTTGTTTATTAAAAGCCTGTATGTCACTTAGTGCCATAAAGAAATGGTACAAACTAGCATACGATCAAATTTAAGTGTATCATGGCTTGTAACTTGCAGTTATTAGGGAGGTTCATTTGAGTGAGGCCGAGATTATGAACTCAACCTATAGATTAGACGAATTAACTTTGCCTGGTTTCATGGTCACACGCCAAAACCTTAACCTTGATTCAGTTGCTCTCACCTGAGTAAAGAAAAATAAGCAGTGCGTTTCCCTATTGGAAAAGCAACTCTTAGACTTGTTCTTGGTATGAGTTTTAAAGTATGACACTCCAATGAATTTTTAATTCGTGTGCAACACACAGAGGGAGACAGTTAATAAAACTGATTAGGAATGAGGCTCTTTGTTCTAATTTCTTTTGCTTTCTTCTAGCTTGGCATTCATTAAACGTACTCCAGTAATCGATGCAGACAAACCGGTGTCTTCTCAGCTCCGAGTCCTCACGCTCAGTGAAGACTCGCCATACGAAACCTTGCATTCGTTCATCAGCAATGCGGTGGCTCCTTTCTTTAAGTCCTATATCAGAGAATCTGGCAAGGCAGACAGGTAAACACCATTTTCCTTTGTCGGTTTGAATGTCCTATTTCACTTAGTGTTCGCAAGACACCATGAAAGATAATGTGAAATTTGGGAATTGGGAGCACAAAGCTAGTGAACCAAGAGGATGTAAATCTGTTGCATTAATAAGATGTATATTACTAATGTCTGACAGACGTAGAATAATAGGATCTTTTGGAGACCAGCGGCACGCTGAAGTTTGAAGTGTTTGTTAACCTTTTTAGGGATGGTGATAAAATGGCTCCTTCTGTTGAAAAAAAGATCGCAGAACTTGAAATGGGGCTCCTTCACTTGCAGCAGAATATTGAAATTCCAGAGATCAGCCTGCCAATTCATCCCATTATTACGAATGTTGCAAAACAGTGTTATGAACGTGGAGAAAAGCCAAAAGTTACAGACTTTGGAGATAAAGTTGAAGACCCAACTTTTCTCAATCAGTTACAATCGGGAGTTAACCGCTGGATCCGAGAAATTCAAAAAGTAAGAGCGTGGTATTGAGTGTGTTATATAAGGTACTTTGCTTTTTACTGTCTCTGGAAAACCAGTTTGAGTTTTTGTCAATGAGGTGAAGAGTCCGATGACGTTAGCAGTGCTCTCAGTGGTCCCGGGACAGCGTGCAGATGTTTAAGTATTAACCCTGAGAGAGTGTTGATCCCAGCGGTCTCATACCTCTGCTTTCACTTATTCAACCACTTACAATTGACAGGGAAGGAAATCTACTTGAAATGTAAAGATTACCTTGTAATGCACGTGTCTAGTTAATGATACTTTTCTACCTTTATTTAAATAGTGAATGCTCTTGAATATTATCTTTCCTTAAAGGTGACCAAACTTGATCGAGACCCTGCCTCAGGAACAGCCTTGCAGGAAATTAGCTTTTGGTTGAACTTGGAACGTGCGTTGTACCGCATACAGGAGAAACGAGAGAGCCCAGAAGTTCTCCTTACTCTGGATATCTTGAAACACGGCAAGCGTTTCCATGCCACTGTCAGCTTTGACACTGACACAGGTAAAAACTGGAAGTAGTAATGTGATTGGTAAATTACAGATATGGCTTTCGTGAGATCTTATGGACAATGTCAGTGAAAGTCAACAGATGGACCATCAGATGACTTTCCCACATACCTTTCTTCTCCTTCTGGAGTTTTGAGAACATAAGCCTATGTCTAGGTCCGAGTAGCGAGCCCCGGGAGCATCCGTCCTGTTTCTCAGTACTTGGCTCCTCGAGTAGATCGTACTTCTTAACACGAAGTCAAGTGTACTTTTGACGGTCCAGACAGGAAGACGGTTGACGTTAAGCAGAAGTTATTTGCCCACAGGACTGGAGAAGGGGAGCTGGACATGCTTTCTCTTCCTCTTGCACCCGCCCCCTTTTCCTCATTCTCTGCCTTCCTCCCTGTGCTGAAAGTGGGCAAGATAGATTCAGTTTCTGTATGCACAGCAGTGTGAGCGATGTTGTATTAGCACACACTGGGCACTCCAAGGTTTGGATGACCAGGCGTGGTTAGGCGTTTCTCTACAGCTCTGCGCACCAGAGCATGTCAGAGCGAGGAATCGGGGCTGCAGTACCCGTCGTGTTCTCGTCCTACCCTCCAAAAAAGGTGTGCCGCCCACATTTTAAATGTCGGTGGAGGTGCCGAGTAGAAATCCTCTAGTTACGTGGATCACGTGATCTGTTACCTGGGCATTCACGAATGCTGAAAGGTATGCCTTGAAATTTTGTTTTTAAATACCTCTGAAACTTCTATTTCTTTCCTAATGCCCTTTCTTTCTTTTAATCTTCTGCTGGAGGAGTCAGAAGGTAGACTAGACCCAGGTGCTTCTGGGATTCTCTGTCCATAACACATTCTGCTTACAGGAGCCACGGGTGTACCACTTACATTTTAGTGTTCCTAAGGATGATAATGTTGTAGTTTTTCTAAACTTAATGTTACTTATAGAACATAGAGATGATAGAGAAAGCAGTGAAATCCTTGGGGCCATCACCCACAGCCTTTAGAGTATGTGTGAGTTGACTGATACTCTTAAAAAAGCAACAAGAAAGTTGCTCCCACATCTTCAGAAAATAAGGACCAAAACAGATTACTATATCCCCAGACCAATATCTTTTATGGTAAGATTTTATTGTTGTAGCAGAAATAAGTTTTTCATGGGTAAATAAGGTTGGGGAATGGCTAAATTTCTTTTTCTAAATTTTGTGGTGTTCATCATTTTCAATGTGTAATTATAAATATTTATTTTCTTACCTCAATCTGTGCACATAGCTTTGTATTTTTTATAAAGGGTCCCCCAAATTGTATATACCCCAGTCTGCACCAAACCGTCAGTTCCCTGAGGTAAAATGTATTCATTAAAATCTCATAGCTGGAAAATGGAGAAAAAAAAAAAAAGGCAACAAGACTGTCCATTAATTAATAGAGGATCATCCTGTTAATAACATGTTCCTTTTTGTCAAATATCGTTGACAGTTTCTGTGTCACTGACTCTTCTGCAACAACAGAATGTTCCATGGTGAGGCTGTATTTCAGTTTACTTACCCAGGGTTAGGCTGTAAGCAGTATCCTCTCAGTTGTATTTCTTTTTCCTAATGAAGGTGTGGTAGACCGAGAGCATTATACCTGTGTTACTTCATATGAAAATCATTAACCGTTTCTCTGTTACCCTAGGTCTAAAACAGGCTTTGGAAACAGTGAATGACTACAATCCTCTGATGAAAGATTTTCCCCTGAATGATTTGCTGTCTGCCACTGAGCTGGACAAAATAAGGCAGGCACTTGTTGCCATCTTCACCCATTTGAGAAAGATCCGAAACACAAAATATCCCATTCAGAGGGCTCTGCGTTTGGTGGAGGCAATTTCAAGAGACTTGAGTTCTCAGTTACTCAAAGTACTGGGCACCAGAAAATTGATGCATGTTGCTTATGAAGAATTTGAAAAAGTAAGTTTTAATATATCAGAAAACCCACCTCAGGGCACGGAGATGAAAACACGCTGTAATAATAAGCTTCCTTTTGTAAATTATATCCTAGGTTATGGTCGCATGCTTTGAAGTCTTTCAGACTTGGGATGATGAATATGAGAAGCTTCAGGTGTTACTGAGAGACATTGTCAAAAGAAAAAGGGAAGAAAATCTGAAGATGGTTTGGCGAATCAACCCTGCTCACAGGAAGCTCCAGGCCCGCCTTGACCAGATGAGAAAGTTTCGACGCCAGCACGAACAGCTGAGGGCTGTCATTGTCAGGGTCCTGAGGCCACAGGTATGCATCACATTTGTAAAATATGTTCATGGGTTGTTTTTATAACCTGCTTTCTTTTTCTTAGAATGCACACTTCTGTTCTGCACCAGATGCCTCTTGAGTTCCGTTTGCACCCTTTCACTGTCCTCTGTCACTGATATAGTGACTCTGTATTTTCACAGCAAATCTCCATCCGTTCATCCCTCCTCCAAAAATGCATGGACCCTAGAGCCAGACTTCCTGGGTTTTAAGTTAAGATAAATTCCACTGTTTAATGAGCTGTGTGACTTGGACGTGTTTCTTAACCTTTTTCCCAGATGCCTCATTCATAATTGCATATGTCTGAGATTTATATAAAAGAATTAAATGACTCCTTTTCTTTGTACATGCTTTTTTTCCTTCTTAATTCACCTTTTGTCTTCATCAGTGATTTTCTTCCTTTAAAAAATCCAGTCCAGGGGCACCTGGGTGGCTGAGTGGGTTAAGCCTCTGCCTTTGGCTCAGGTCATGATCTCAGGGTCCTGGGATCGAGCCCCGCATCGGGCTCTCTGCTTGGCAGGAGCCTGCTTCCGCCTCCCTCTCTGCCTGCTGCTTTGCCTACTTGTGATCTCTCTGTCAAATAAATAAATAAAATCTTTAAAATAAAATAAAATATGTATTTTTTTAAATGTACAAATATAATGTGATGAGGAAGTAGTTATTGGTGACAAGGCTGTGGAACCTCCAACTCTGGGTGACTGTTGTGTACATTGATAATTGTAGGAAATGCTAGATTTTAGTTAGGGGTTAGTCAAAATAATAATGATGATCTCTGCCCAACAAGTTCTCAAGACATCTGGGAACCCAGATCAAGGCCCCTGCCCAGCTTTGTAATTCTGCAGGAGTGTGGGCAGGAGACGTACGGGGAAGTCTGAGACTTCCTGAGGCAACGCCCGTGCCCCGCTGCTCCCCAGTGCTTCAGGGAGCCGAAGGGGGGAGTTCTTCTCTGTTGGCGTAGCCTCTCTCTGTCCCTCCGCTGTGGGACTTACCCATGGATTATAATTCAAGTTTTAAACATCGAAAAGGAAGGCTGTTTACATTGGATGCTGAGTTTATATGTGGCGCTCTTGTGACTTACTGAGCTTTCCAACGCATTTTAATTGTAGACAAAGCTTTGAAGAGGCAAGTACCCAAAACCCAGGTTTTAATATGTTATTTTAGCTTAAGAACTAAAACTGTATTGTCAGAAGAGCTTTACACACGAAGTTAGAACATACTGTGTCGTACTCCTCACAGCTCTGTTGTGCTCTGGTTATAAAACATTTGGCCACACAGCCAGGACCGGCTATGTTGTGTGGTGTGTGCTCCTGGTGTCCGGTCAACAACAGTCTTCGTGCGATCAACTTTGTCACAAATCCTCCTCTTTCAGGTCACAGCAGTTGCCCAGCAGAACCAGGGAGAAGTCCCCGAGCCTCAGGACATGAAAGTGGCAGAGGTTCTCTTCGACGCGGCCGATGCGAATGCGATTGAGGAGGTCAACCTTGCGTACGAGAACGTCAAGGAAGTGGACGGTCTGGACGTCTCCAAGGAAGGCACGGAAGCTTGGGAGGCCGCCATGAAGAGATACGATGAGCGAATCGACAGAGTAGAGACCCGGATCACTGCTCGCCTTAGGGATCAGCTCGGCACAGCCAAGAACGCGAACGAGATGTTCAGGATTTTCTCCAGGTTCAACGCGCTCTTCGTCAGGCCTCACATCCGTGGGGCCATCCGCGAGTACCAGACCCAGCTCATCCAGCGTGTGAAAGATGACATCGAGTCTCTCCATGACAAGTTCAAGGTCCAGTACCCACAGAGTCAGGCGTGTAAGATGAGCCACGTGCGTGACCTGCCCCCCGTGTCGGGCTCCATCATCTGGGCCAAGCAGATCGACCGCCAGCTGAGTGCCTACATGAAGCGTGTGGAGGACGTGCTGGGCAAGGGCTGGGAGAACCACGTGGAGGGCCAGAAGCTGAAGCAGGACGGGGACAGCTTCCGCATGAAGCTCAACACTCAGGAGATCTTCGACGACTGGGCCCGGAAGGTGCAGCAGCGCAACCTCGGCGTCTCGGGGCGCATCTTCACCATCGAGAGCACTCGCGTCCGCGGCCGAACCGGAAACGTCCTGAAGCTGAAAGTTAACTTCCTTCCAGAGATCATCACGCTTTCCAAAGAAGTTCGAAACCTCAAGTGGCTTGGTTTCCGCGTCCCGCTGGCAATCGTGAATAAGGCTCACCAAGCAAACCAGCTATACCCGTTTGCCATCTCGCTGATCGAGAGCGTGCGCACCTACGAGCGGACCTGTGAGAAGGTGGAGGAGCGGAACACCATTTCCCTCCTGGTGGCCGGCTTGAAAAAGGAGGTGCAGGCTCTGATCGCGGAGGGCATTGCCCTGGTGTGGGAATCCTACAAACTCGACCCGTACGTGCAGCGCTTGGCGGAGACCGTCTTCAACTTCCAGGAAAAGGTGCGTTGTAATTTACTGCCCCCACCGGGAATGAACTAAATGCAGTAACGTCACCCCCGTGAACTCGGTAGTTCTCCTATGGGAGCTTTCCTCCTGGGGAGAGCACTGGGCCATGTGAGCTGAAGGGGAGAAGCAGCCGTTTTACTTACTGGGCTGTGGGATGGTGGTGGGGCTCTGGGAAGACCGTTAAGTAACAGCCTGAGTTTAGAAACCAGTGGAGAGGGGAAGGACGTGGGAGTCTGACCGAGTGACATGAGACCTTTATTACTGATGCAGCTGCACGGACGACAGGGCTCTGTAGTCGTGGCCCTTGCTGTCGGCCCACCCCAGACCCAGACTCCTTTCCCAGACCCTAGTGCACCTGGGCGGTTGTGAGCCTCCTGGCTCTGAGCCTGCTGCCGGGAGGCAGGTCCGAGCCGGGGCGTGCGTCTAGTGCTCATGCCCGCGCTCAGTGAGAGAAGGCACGGAGCGGGCCCGTCAGATTCCTGCACCCAGACGGCTCAGAGGTCCCCCTTCCCTCCAGGGGAATACAGGAGTGGGGACCCCCGAGTAAATGGGATTGGCTATTCCTGGAAGAACTCCTTTGCCTTAAACATATGTCCGTTGAGAAATACACATAACAGTGAAGGGATGTGTGAATGGGCTTTTAAACATTCGATGCGCCTTCCCTTAGGTGGATGACCTGCTGATCATTGAAGAAAAAATAGACCTGGAGGTCCGCTCGCTGGAGACTTGCCTGTACGACCACAAGACCTTCTCTGAGATCTTGAATAGAGTCCAGAAGGCCGTGGACGACTTGAATCTGCACTCCTACTCCAACTTGCCCATCTGGGTCAACAAGCTTGACATGGAGGTGAGGGATGGCTGGTTACGGTGCTTTTTGGTCGTCTACAGTCAGCCTGATTTTATAAGCTTACTAGTTTGTCACTGAAAAGCATTTTCCCATAGAAGTTACCAGCAGTAGTCCCGTTTCTTCTCAGGAAATCCCATTTAGCTAACGGTGGAGCTGAGCTGTGGAACTAGCAACACTCCTGTCTGTTCCAGGTTGCAGGTGGTCAGGTGGGGGGAGTCTCTTCATCTTCTGAATACGTGACAGTCTCCTTCCTGCCCTCCCTGCACACCCAGTAACGCAGGGGGTTCTCCCTGGCTCTCGTCTCCAGGCATCCTTCTCTGACACGCTGCCCCTTCTCCATCACCCAGTTTAAAAAGAAATGCCTAGGGGCGCCTGGCTGGCTCAGTTGGTAGTGCACGGGACTTTAGACCTCTGGGTGGTGAGTTCAAGGCCCATGTTGGGCCAAGAGCTTAATTAAAAAGGAAAAGAAATGCCCAGCAACCAGATATGTCTTACTCCTGGTGTAGAGGAGCGGGGCTCACCCCTACAGAAGTATGCGGAGAGAGGGAAGTACTTGTGTGCAGCTGTGCATGTGTTTAAAACATACTTAACCACCCACGTGGCTTTCTCGTCAGCGGGTGTCAGCATCTGCGGAGCGCCCCGGGGAGGAGGGTGGTTCACGGCAGAGCTGCTCAGTGGGCAGCTCCGAAGCACCTTCGTTATCCATTTAGGGAGAAAGGAAGAGAAAGCCTGTGACCCACAGAGGTACAGTGTATCCACACACGGAGCACTCCCAGGGAAATTTCACAAAGCCCAGTCTTCCGAATCTACTGGAAGTCTCAGGCTTTGCCACTGCAGCCTTTACAGCATTCCCAGGAGGGACAGACTGCACGAAGACACACAGATATCCCCTTCATGGGACGTTCACTGGTCTCATTCCATATCAGAAGACTTTTTTCTTTACTTGTTAAAAGATAATGGGTGCCTGTGTCTGCTGACAGATGTTACTTGGTCTTACCTGGTCATGGTTCTGCAGTACGTACAAACACGGAACCATCATGTCGCATACCTCAAGCTAATGTTGTGTGTCACTTACACATCAGGCTTAGTCTCCAAATTGTAGATTATTAGTTTTATCTCTGAGGCTACCAGGAAAACACTTTTGTTTTGTAAATTTTCTAGAGAGTTGAGCAAATAGCAAGACTTGACTGCATCTAGGTCCGTCTCCTTGTCCCTTACAAGTCCGAGGGTTGGTGATCGGGTTAGCCCCCAGATGGAGGTCGCGTTCTCCGAGGCTGGGAGAGAGACCTAGTGAGGTGGGGATCCAGGGTAAGATGAAGGGTGGGGTAGCAACCGTCGTGCTTGACCTGAAGCATTGGCTTCCTACCTGACGTGCTCGTTAAGCTACCTTTTGGAAGAACACTGCTCTTTCATCCTGCTTTCTCTGTAGATTGAAAGAATATTGGGCGTGCGCCTACAAGCTGGCCTGAGAGCTTGGACCCAGGTGCTGCTTGGACAAGCTGAAGATAAGGCAGAAGTTGACATGGACACAGACGCGCCTCAAGTTAGTCACAAGCCTGGCGGAGAGCCGAAGATTAAAGTGAGTATTTCCCGTAGCATCCAGTTTGCTGGTCAATCAAACAAAGGGTTCTTCCCTTGAAAAGTACCAATGAGAAAGCCACTTAACAGTGAAGAAACCCAACAGACAACCCCTCACCCAGGCGACCAGTCGGCGTCATCAGTGCTGTCTTGTGCTCGTTGTTTTACCCCGGCGATGTGTGCGACGTGGTGACATGGCCGCTTTCCCCTTGGTCTTTGTCCCCACAGCTCCCAGACTCATTCTGACCATGAGAAAAGAGTGTCAAGGTCATGAAAGACAAGGAAAAACTGAGAAAATGTCAGAGGTTGGAAGGGATTAGGAACTGTGACTACTGTGTGTGCTGTGGGGGGCCTGGGAAATCTGACCGAAGTCAGTATAGTAGTTAGTAGTGTTGTGTCAGTGTCTACTTCGTTTGGTAGTTGTACCATGTTCGATGGCAACATTAACGGGAGCTGGTGAAGGGTATATAAAATCTCTTCATACTTTCTTTGCAACTTTCCTGTAAGTCTAAAATAATTATAAAATCGGAAGTTTTTTAAAAGTGGGAAATCTTTTTTTTTAAATTTATTTATTTATTTTTAGATTTTATTTTATTTTATTTATTTGAGAGAGGGAGAAAGTGAGAGCCCAAGAGGGGAAAAGGTCAGAGGGAGAAGCAGACTCCCCACGGAACTGGGAGCCCGATGCTAGGCTTGATCCCAGGACTCTGGGATCATGACCTGAGCCGAAGGCAGTCACTTAACCCACTAAGCCACCCAGGTGCCCCATAAGAGTGGAAATTTTTAGAAAAAATCTACACGGGATAAAACAGTCTCTGCTTTCTAAGCATACGTGCAAGAAATCATTTCAAGAACCCAGTGTAATCTGTACAAGGAGAAGTTTAGACTCTGACACTAAAATGTCACTTTTCACAAAATCTCAGCATGTCGTGGAAGAATGACTAGCACAGTGGTCACCACTCTGGACAGCAGTCCTTGTCTCCAAGCCACCAGTTTCCCATTTGAGTGAAGAAGTGACCAGCTGAGGCCCAGCAAGCCTTCTAGAAAATTGTGTTAGTTCAGGTTGTGCAAATAGGTCATGTCTGCTAGTGTGGGCGTTGGTTTCAAAGGTGTCTGCCGCATAGTAGTTCAGTAAGCCATGCATTTGCGTTACACAGTTTGTGTTAAATTTACCCCCAAAAAAGTCTCAGAAAACAAGCCTAAAAGAACAGAAGGTAGAAACTTTGATGTAGGGGAAACAATTGGCTATTTTGTTTCCCCAGGTGTTACCTTCTCGTTTTTTTCCTCTTAATGCTTGAAAAGTGTTTTCACTGTGGAATATTACATATATTTATCCCCAGAGTCTACTTTTTAAAATACAGAGATGCAAAAAAGCAAATGAGTATGTCTAAGCTAAAGCAGTTATCTCATGGAGATGGGGTCGGAATTCTTGCTTAGCTCAAAGCAGACACTGGCAGGCGGCATGGCCTCACCTTGGCCTGTAAACCTGCCTCCGCGAAGTGCGTGTCTGACAGCTCGTGCCAGCCTCGATCCCTGCATCCGTGGCACAGGGTTCTCAGATCCTGGGGTTGCTGTATCGGAGATCAGCCAGCACATTCAGTCAGACGGTGCTCCGCTCCGCAGTGTTACATATTCACCGAGGTACAGGGGACCCAGGAGGAGCCTCAGCAGTGCCTGCCCCCTGACTCCTTACAGTCCTCTAGAGGGGGCACGAAATACACAAGGCTACATTCTCTAATCAGGTAACACACTCGTGGTTCAGACTCGAGTAGGTTAATAAAATTTAGAGGGCGAAAGTGTTGTGTGTCAAAACCATTTTTTTTTTTTTTACTTAAAAAGCGTTTATATCAAGAACATTTCTCTGAAATGATTCTAATGCTTTGTACAATCAGAAAAAAAAAAGCTATAATTTGTATACTTTATACCCACTTTCAAATTTCAGGATTCGTAGCACCTGATTTTCCTTGAGGTGATTACTGAGTGACAGTCACACACACATATGTTCAGTACCATTTAATTGAAAATGGCTCCTGGAGACATTCACCAGTTTATTAGTATGTTAGAATCACACCTGCATAATAGATTTTTAACCAAGAAACGATCACATATCTCACGAATACTGACTCTGACATCACAAATGCATAAAAGCAAGTTTATTGAAACTGATTGCTGAGTAAGAAATGAAATCTTTGTCTTACAGAATGTTGTTCATGAGCTAAGAATAACCAATCAGGTCATCTACTTGAATCCACCGATCGAAGAGTGCAGGTACAAGCTGTATCAGGAAATGTTTGCCTGGAAGATGGTTGTCCTATCTCTTCCCCGGATCCAGAGTCAGAGGTACCAGGTGAGCCTTCCCGGCACCCTCACCGTGACCCCTCGGACCGGGCCCCCCTGGGGTTCTGTGGCACCACCGCTCCGTCATGCCTCTTTAAATTATGCTGTTGTCTGTCTTCTCAGTCTGCACACTTGGGGCCCAGCACTCTAAGGGAAAACAGAGGAGGCTTGTGTGACCTGACAGTTTTCCTGGGCTGCCTTTCCGAATAGTTGCCTCTACAATTCCGATCTCGGTAGTCTCGTAGAAATTCCCTCCATGAACTTCTCTGGGAATTTTAGTTCTGGTTCCTCCCCACCCCCACTTACTATAGAGGTTTCCAGATACACGTGAAACTAGGAATCTCATGGACTCACACCAGCCTGCTTTGTTTATTATCGTGTGGTCAATTTAAATTTTGATCCCTTTCCGTCCACTAGATTATTTCAAAACAAATCCTAGATACACTCTTAATAATGTATTTCTGGAGCAAAAGGAAAACCCAAAAGACAAGGTAGTCCTTGGTCTCTAAGCAGTATTACTTCGCATAAGCAGATCTCCACAGCCTGTTACGCCAGCTCTTCTAGAAACTGTTAGCTTTGGACCAGACGCAACAGGGGCCGAGTCCTTAGAATTTTTTGCTGTAGCAACCACCTATAGACTCACAGTCTTGACAGTGATTAGCCCAAACTTGGCAGTGACCAGCTAATCGGGACCCAACTGTGAATACTGGCTCCTTCCGCTCTGGGCAGTCTGTACAGACTGCAGGATATTTCTTTTCTTTTCTTTTCTTTTTTTTTTTAAATTTTATTTATTTATTTGTCAGAGAGAGAGTGGGAGAGAGAGTGAGTGAGCATAGGCAGAGGGAGAAGCAGGCTCCCTGCCAAGCAAGGAGCCCGATGCGGGACTCGATCCCAGGACGCCGGGATCATGACCTGAGCCGAAGGCAGCTGCTTAACCAACTGAGCCACCCAGGCGTCCCTGCAGGATATTTCTTGTCACGTCCTGTCTTTGACCAGCCGTGTTTCTGTTTGTCTCCACATCTGATGGAAATGAAGCCAGCCCCTCTTCGGCTGGGTCCCATGCCCTTGCTCTGTGGCTCAGTCTCCTGTCTGTGAATAAGCCTGACCCCTGACACCCTCTAGCCATCTTACTTCTTGGTTATCTTGGTAAAAACATAGAGGACTTGTCTGCACCCCTGCTCCAGGTCCCTACCGCTCAGACGTGAGGGTCCCCGGCCTTTCCCTGTCACTGTGGCAGGCTTCTCGGCCCTTGAGAAGTGGCATTGGCAGGATGTGACGGGTGCGCACCCCCTCCTGCTGGATATACTTGTTCCTCTTGGCTGTCCTGCTTTTCCTCCCACTCACTGGCCAGTCCCCTCTGCTGGCTCCTCTTTGGCTCTCCTCCTTCCAGCCTCTGCCTGTCTCTGTGTGCTGCCCACCCCAGAACTCTGTCCCCGACAGTCCACTCACTGAATGCTGGCCATGCGTAACAACTCTGTTCTCACGTCTCTAGCCCAGCCTTTGTCTTGACCTCCAGACCCATCTCTCCTGCTGGCTCCCGGGCGTCTCCCCCAGACTGATGGGTGCCACACACTGAACGTACCTCCGACCCCCTCCCTCAGACTCTCCCCCACCCCGACTTTCCTTTCCCTACCTTCAGCCCACTCAGGCCTAAGTCGAGGTGTCATCCTGGCCTCCCACTGTCTCCGTCTTCAAAATCGACCTTGATCTTTTTTGCCCACATCCACTGATACCACCAATCCAAGGTACTGACACCCCTCATGGGGTTCTTCAGGTTCCCCCTGACAGATCTTTGTGTTTGCTTCTGTCCCCCTAAAACCCATTTTCAACACAGCAGCAGTGTAAGACTTAGATTTCATGTCAGTCCTGACACTGGTCTTCCCAGTGCCCACTGATGGCTTCCCGTGCCACCCCGCATGAAAGCCACGTCCCATGGCAGAGCGCTGGGCCCCACCTACTGTGCTGCTTGTGACCTCTCTGACTTGGCGCCTGCATCCCGCTCACTGACTCTGCCCCGGCCACACTGGCCTCTGACTCTCACTCTCACTCTCCTCAGACAGGCACTTGCTGACCTCTGCTGGGAACCTGTGGTAGCAACATGCTGACATAGCGCACGCCCTCCCCCCGGCCTGCTCAGTGGGGCCTTCCCTGACCTCCCCCACCCCATACTCCCAGCCTTTCTCTTTCCTGCTTTGTCTCCAGAGCGCTGCTCACCCGATAACGTTCTGTAGAGTTTCTTTTCCCTGTCTGTCCTCCCGCAGAATGTAAGTCCATGGGAGCAGAGATTTTTGTCTGGCTGTTTCTCGTGCCTGGAACAGTGCCTGGCACATAGCCAGTGCTCCGCTCATTGACGCGATGGCTGGTCATCACTTCCGTCATCCAGGCTGGTGTAACTGTGGTCGAGGTCGTCTTTGTCCTTTAGACCTCACCTTTGGTTTTCACTGCCACGGAGAGGCTCAGGTCTCTGGGCCTCTGTTCCCAGGGCCCGGAAGGCTCTGCAACTGCTTTTACGTAGTGACACCGCATGCGCTAGCTTGTGGTTGGTCTGATGTTCCCTTTATTGGCCGATGAGTGAAGTACGAGTAGGCCTCTGATTTCTCGTGGCTGGGATAAGGGGACATTAAATGCCATTTTCATAGCAAGCTATTCCTGCGGTTCATTTGCATTCAGTAAAAGGGGCTCTGAGATGAACATTTTGTATATGCTGTTTGTGCTCCTTCCGCCTCTGCTTCCCTAGGTGGGCGTACATTATGAGCTGACTGAAGAAGAGAAGTTCTACCGGAACGCTCTAACGCGGATGCCTGATGGCCCCGTTGCCCTAGAGGAGTCCTACTCTGCGGTCATGGGCATCGTGACTGAGGTTGAGCAGTACGTCAAGGTGAGAAGCTCCCAGTGTCGTTCAAATATTCAAATACAGTCTATTTTAATGTAGTGCGTATGCTGTCTAATAGAGGTGGGAGCTAAAATCTGTGCACTGTGTATACCATGTGATACGCTAGATAACTCTTACTTTAAACAGTCAGCAGTAGAGCAAATCTTATAGTCTATTAACTCTCATTTCAGAGAGCAGTAAATTTTATTCTCTTTTAATATGAAAATTCTGAGAGTTTGAAGTGAATTTTTGTAGCAGTGTTGAAAGTGAGTCTTTTTAATGAAATATGAACGTCATATGCACGAGTGGTCTACACAGTGAGAGGCCAGCTGTGTGCTTGACCGTGCGCTTCGTCTGCAGGTCTGGCTTCAGTATCAGTGCCTGTGGGACATGCAGGCTGAGAACATCTACAACAGACTGGGGGAAGATCTCAACAAATGGCAGGCTCTTCTGGTTCAAATAAGGAAGGCCAGAGGCACTTTCGACAACGCAGAAACCAAGAAAGAGTTTGGGCCAGTAGTTATAGATTATGGCAAGGTGAGCTCTGCTGTCTTGTCACAAGGGGTGGAGGCGGCTGGCTCTCAAGGCAGCGTCTTGGGGACGGGGATGCAGCTGAAGCCTGACGGAGCTGATGGCCTGTTGTCGGGGGCTCGTTCACCTGCAGGTTCAGTCTAAGGTGAACTTGAAGTACGACTCTTGGCATAAGGAGGTCCTCAGCAAATTTGGGCAGATGCTCGGATCAAACATGACGGAATTCCACTCCCAGATCTCCAAGGTGAGGAAGCAGGATCCTGGCAGCGGGACGAGTCTGCTGGTGACCTGGGCTCCGAGTTACCCTTCTGTGTTCTCTCCGAACAGTCACGCCAGGAGCTGGAGCAGCACTCGGTGGACACGGCCAGCACCTCCGACGCAGTGACCTTCATCACCTACGTGCAGTCTTTGAAACGGAAGATCAAACAGTTTGAAAAACAAGTTGAGGTGAGCTCCGGAAACAGTTCAGAGTCCCAGCATCGGCCCGGGAGGCGCTTGGAGTTAGGTCCGCACAGTCCGCACACCACTTCCTTGACCCACCTGCTGAGCTGGTTTAAACGCGGATCCTGGCGTCCCAGGGTCTGCATTTTAAAGAGCTCTGCAGGTGACTGCTAAGCACGTTGAGGTTTGAGAACAACTCTGTCTTGCCTTTTAAATCTTGGACGTTAGCTGTTGATCTTAGAGTCACACGTGCATTGGTTTTTCTGACTCGGAAGGAGCAGGGGAAGCACCTCAGCAGCGTGCCTTCTGTCCTCTCGGGGCCACTCGGGCGCAGCCGGGTGTGGGGTGCACCAGCTGCCTCAGGCTTGGGCCGTGCTGCTTCCTGGGCACCGCACTCCCTGGGCAGGTTTCTGGACAAGAGCAAATGTACTGATGTTCTGTATTCTAGAGCCGCAGGGTGTTTTCCTTTCACATGGGAATCTGACGATGGTTTCTGTTGTGAAAGAAAAAAAACCCTGTGTTGTTCACCTCTCAAAGCTCTACCGCAATGGCCAGCGCTTGCTGGAAAAGCAAAGGTTCCAGTTCCCACCCTCCTGGCTCTACATCGACAACATTGAGGGCGAGTGGGGGGCCTTTAACGACATCATGCGGCGGAAGGACTCTGCCATCCAGCAGCAGGTGGCGAACCTGCAGATGAAGATTGTGCAGGAGGACCGGGCAGTGGAGAGCCGCACCACAGACCTGCTGGCGGACTGGGAGAAAACCAAGCCCGTCACGGTGAGCCCCGCCCGCCACGCCCCAGCCCCACGGCAACCCCCACTGCGAGTCCGTGTCCTTCTCCCACGCTGAAGGCTTGCTCGGACTTAGAGTTCCAGTGATGAGGACTTACCTTTTTGTAACTTAAACAGCACTTACCAACTTAGAGCTCTTTTTACCTAGAAGCCCTCGTGACGATCAGAAGTCAGCAGGTGGTTTTAAAAATAGAAGGTCTTCTGTTCTTAAGTTATTCTCTTACTTAGGCATACTCAAAAATTAGAATTTAATTTCTCGCAGACACAGGCTGAGCCTCACGTTGCCATGTGCTGTGGGAGGCAGGTCCTGCCATCCTTGTTGTCATCGTTGCGTCTGTACCCAGGACCTGCCCCCTCAGTCCTCTTGGTTCATTCAGATATTTACTAGCACGGACTATGTTCCAGGCAGTGGGAACAGAGCAATGACCAGGAGGGACACTGCAGTGGAAGAGGCAGGTGAAAACGAGCACAGAAGACATGTATTTGAGTCAGATGGGGATCGGTGCCATGGGGAAGGGCCCAGGCAGACGAGGAGTGTTGGTGGTGTGCTGCCTTACAGGAAGGGTGGCGTCTGAGGGGAGACCTGCGGGAGGAAGGGGAGCCGGCAAGTCATGCGGTGGTGGGGAGGGGGTTCATTAGAGGCGACAGTGTGTGCAAGGCTCAAGCAAGTACAGAACCGTGTACCTGGTTTCCTGGGGGAGTTCAGTCTGATTTGTTTAGACATGAAAACAGGAGCATAGACAGGGGAGAAGAGGGGACAGATGGGTATGACACTCCGAATGTTAATCTGGTGTTCTGGTTTGGGGTGTAGGAGTTCCGCAGCAGGCCTGTTGACAGATCTAGCCTCCCACCTACTCAGCAGAGCTCTGTCCTGCCTCAGCCCTGCCTGTGCTCTTGGACCCAGAGGTCCTACTTTGTGTTTAATTCTGGTTCGAGGGCCACTGTTTTAAGAAGCCATTTGCTTTCACAAGTGCCGGGACTGTAGCTTATGCAGAATGCTGGCTCTAGCAGGGGAGTGAGTATTCCTCCATAGGCAAGATTCTGATCACCAAAATTCGAATATTGTTTATTGCCATTTTTTGCTAGTAATGTGTTACAGTTTAATTTTTTTATATTTTATCTAGTCATTTTCAAGTTATTGAAGAGTCAGCAAATCATAGTTTAATTCTCAACTAGAGGCCATTTCACTGAGGACCACTTGATTTCTCGTCCTTCTCTCGGTAACTGATGCAGTGGCTGTGTGCCTCGGGGAGGGCATGGCTGGCAGCCCCCCCCCCCGCCCCCCCCGAGAGCCCCATGCCCTCAGATTGGGAGAGGCCTCCTCCCAGCCCCGATCTGTCCTGACTCTTCTCTTCCGACCTCCCCAGGCACTCAGTGAGATGGTGGCTAAATGGAGTGGTGCTCCACCTTCTTGTTTCTTGTTTCTTTTACCTTTTCTTTTTTTAAGACTTTTTCTTTTCTTATTTGAGAGATCACAAGTAGGCAGAGAGGCAGGCAGAGAAGGGGGGAAGCAGGTCCCTGCTGAGCAGAGAGCCCAACTCGGGGCTCAATCCCAGGACCCTGAGACCATGACCTGAGCCGAAGGCAAAGGCTTAACCCATTGAGCCACGCAGGCGCCCCCTTTTTTCTTTTTTTAAATAGGCGTTGATTCAGGTCATCTCTGTACCCATCACAGGGCTCGAACTCATGACCCCGAGATCAGGCGTCACTTGCTCTTCCGACTGAGCCAATGAGGCACATCGGTGCTCTACCTTTCTTATTCATGCTTTGTTTATGTCAAATACGGGAGTGAAAGTTACATTCGTTAACATAAACGGATCATAAGCATTTATCTTGCTGAAGAGGTACATACACAGAGACGTGTTTAAAGAATCACAGATTTCCAGACTCCTCGCAGGCTCTCCCCACCGTTTCAGAGCCCAGGCAGGCATCTGTCCTGAGACTTAGCTCTGCGATTCCGCACTTTGCTTGCAGGGCAATCTTCGCCCGGAGGAGGCGCTTCAGGCTCTCACCATATATGAAGGGAAGTTTGGCAGGCTGAAGGACGACCGGGAGAAGTGCGCAAAGGCCAAGGAGGCGCTAGAACTGACAGATACAGGACTTCTCAGCGGCAGTGAAGAGCGCGTCCAGGTACGAACCCCAGGAGGTAGGGGTGGGGCTCCTCACCCTCGCTCTGCCCTTGACCGGGGCCATCTCAAGGGCCCTGCCAGACCTGCAGTGGTTCCTGCATCCAGAGGCTCACTGCTGCGCTGTCGCCATCACAGGTGGCCTTAGAGGAACTACAGGATCTCAAAGGCGTTTGGTCAGAACTTTCCAAGGTCTGGGAGCAGATTGATCAGATGAAGGAGCAGCCGTGGGTCTCCGTCCAGCCTCGGAAGGTAGACCTAGTCCAGCAGCTGTTGCGTGCCCTCACGTGTGGGGAGGTGTGGGCTTTGCTTAGAAGCTTTTCCATCTGGCGTGAGTTCACCAAGTGTCACGGGGTGGTCGTTTACGGATTTTGTCTGGACGGATGTAAAATGTGCTTCAAAACCAGGTGGTTTTTTTAAATAACTTAATTTATTTGAGATGAGAGAATGAGATGGAGCGGGGGGAGGGGCAGAGGGAAAGGGAGAAGGAGAGAAGCAGGCTCCCTGCTCAGTGCAGAGCCTGACGCGGGGCTCAGTCTCCTGACACTGACACACTGACCTGAGCCGAAGTCAAGAGTTGGACTCTTAACCAGCTACTGCACTCAGCACCCCTTCAAAGCGTTTTATAAGATACGTCGCCATTTAAAGAAAGTGTTGGCGAACTAAATACCACCTTTTCTCTCCACAGCTTCGACAGAATTTAGATGGCCTCCTGAACCAGCTGAAAAACTTCCCCGCGCGATTACGGCAGTACGCATCCTATGAGTTTGTCCAGAGGCTTCTGAAAGGTTACCTGAAGGTAGTGAGTCAGGGCTGGGGTCCCGGGCGTCCGCTAGGAGCACGGCTGCACAGGTGATCTGCTGACTCTCTCCGCAGATAAACATGCTGGTGATTGAGCTGAAATCCGAGGCACTCAAAGATCGCCATTGGAAGCAGCTGATGAAAAGGCTTCATGTTAATTGGGTTGTTTCTGAGCTAACCCTTGGCCAGATCTGGGATGTTGACTTGCAGAAAAATGAAGCTATTGTCAAGGACGTGCTGCTTGTGGCACAAGGGGAGATGGCTTTGGAAGAATTTTTGAAGCAGGTAAATAATAGATCGGTAGCCGTTTTCATGTCACATTTCTAGCTGTGACGTAGCTTTGAGCTGTGTAAGAACAGCTGCCTCTGTGGTCCATTTGTTCCCGTGACACCTGCTCGCTTGTGCTGCTGGTGAATGCCCACATATCTATAACATCCCTTCTTTTGGTTTTAATTCAGATAAGAGAGGTATGGAATACTTACGAGTTAGACTTGGTTAACTATCAGAACAAGTGTCGCTTGATCCGAGGCTGGGATGACCTCTTCAACAAGGTCAAAGAGCACATCAACAGCGTCTCGGCCATGAAGCTGTCTCCATATTACAAGGTACGGTTGCCGGGGAAGCCTTGCCTCTCTTACTGAGCGTTCTCCTGCACTTTCTCTGTAATATCTTTTGACTGGTTTTTGAAGTGTAAGTCAAATAAGTTGACCTAATTTGCATTTTTTTAGTAAGCTTTGGCATATCTATGAGTGAAAGGTTTAGCAGCTGGGATCTGCTTTCCATCTGTCCACTAGGTTTTCGAGGAAGATGCCCTGAGCTGGGAAGACAAGCTGAATCGGATCATGGCTCTCTTTGACGTGTGGATCGACGTGCAGAGACGGTGGGTCTATCTGGAAGGCATCTTCACGGGCAGTGCGGATATCAAGCACCTGCTGCCGGTGGAAACACAGCGGTTCCAGAGGTACGACCTCCAGCCAGGGAGCAAGAGAGCCGAGTCGTAGATGTGTCTGCTAACCGCTCTTCACGTAAAAGCTAACAACGATTTCAATTTGATTTGTAGTATCAGCACGGAGTTTTTGGCTCTGATGAAAAAAGTATCCAAGTCCCCCCTTGTTATGGATGTTCTGAACATCCAGGGGGTACAGAGGTCTCTGGAGAGATTGGCAGACCTGCTAGGAAAGATCCAGAAAGCATTGGGAGAATACCTGGAAAGGGAGCGATCGTCTTTCCCCAGGTGAGATGCTTGCTTTGACTTGCACAGAAGTGAAGTTCAATTTCAAGAGCCGTCTGCTCTCCCTTCTGGGGCCCCGTGTTGATGGTTTTTACATCAGGAGTTTTGTTACCAGTAATCCGTTTAATGAATATTACTCTCTTTTCGTGCACGTATTCCTAATTATAATGAATAATCCCTCATTTTTTCCCTTGCATTTGTTTATGAAGCTTCACTGAAACTCTTATCCACCCTTCCAGGCACCTCATAACTGTTAAAAATTTAGCTCTGATTATTTTCCAAGTGGTATTTCTTCCTTTCTGCATAGTTTGCTTACTATAAATTGAATAGGCTTTTAACAAATAAGATCATGTAAAAGGTAAAATAAGTAAATAAAAAGTCCATGACGTAAGGCAAATGACATGAAATCCGCGGAATTCCTTTTCAGTAACTTCTTAGATAAATATGTGTCTCCTGGGGCACCTGGGGGGCTCAGTGGGTTCAGCCTCTGCCTTTGGCTCAGGTCGTGATCTCAGAGTCCTGGGATCGAGTCCCACCTCGGGCTCTCTGCTCAGCAGATAAATAAATAAATAATAAAATCTTTAAAAAAAAAAAATACGGGGGCCCTTAGGTGGCTCAGTGGGCTAAGGCTCCACCTTCCTCCCAGGTCGTGATCTCAGCGTGATGGGATCAAGCCCTGCATCAGGCTCTCTGCTCAGCAGGGAGCCTGCTACCCCCCCTCCCCCTCTCTGCCTGCCTCTCTGCCTACTTGTGATCTCTTTCTCTCTCTCTGTCAAATAAATAAATAAAATCTTTAAAAAATTTATCTTCTGCCGAGGGCTGGAAGAAGTTTAATGTGATCTCTGTTCAGACTTGGAGATTGACCACCACCATCCAAATCCAGTTTCCCTTCCCCCAGTTTGATGTTACATTTTTGGGGGGGGGGGGCGCCTGGGTGGCTCAGTGGGTTAAAGCCTCTGCCTTCAGCTTGGGTCATGATCTCAGGGTCCTGGGATTGAGCTCCATATCAGACTCTCTGCTCAGCGGGGAGCCTGCTTCCCCCTCTCTCTTTGCCTGCCTCTCTGCCTACTTGTGATCTCTCTCTGTCAAATAAATAAAATCAGAATAAATAAATAAAATCTTCGAAAAACATTTTTTTAAGATTTTATTTATTTATTTGACAGAGATCACAAGTAGGCAGAGAGGCAGGCAGAGAGAGAGAGAGAGAGGAGGAAGTAGGCTCTGCACTGAGCAGAGAACCCAACTCGGGGCTTGATCCCAGGACCCTGAGATCATGACTTGAGCGGAAGGCAGAGACTTAACCCACTGAACCACCCAGGCGTCCCTTGAAGTTACATTTTGATTGACTACTTACCTATGTATAACATTTTAGCAACTTGAATGCTATTTTAATTTTAGGTTCTATTTTGTGGGTGATGAAGATTTGCTTGAAATTATTGGAAACAGTAAGAATGTAGCTAAGTTACAGAAACATTTCAAGAAAATGTTTGCTGGAGTTTCGAGCATCATCCTGAACGAGGATAACTCTGTCGTCTTGGGCATTTCATCCCGTGAAGGAGAGGAGGTAGTTGAATGTGTGATTGTAACTAAGAATGCTTCTCTCCTATCTTGGCACAATCTTCATTCTTAAATTGTATTTATTTCAGGTTATGTTTAAAACTCCTGTGTCGATTACCGAGCATCCCAAAATCAACGAGTGGCTCACGCTGGTAGAAAAGGAGATGAGAGTCACACTGGCTAAACTTCTTGCTGAGTCTGTTACAGAAGTTGAGATTTTTGGTAAAGCAACTTCAATTGACCCGAATACATACATCACTTGGATTGATAAGTACCAGGTAAATGCGGCAGAAGTGGGTCGGCATAAAGGCAGGTGCACGCGCTGGTGTCCGAGATGATCCTTTGGTTCTTGTGTCTTGTGTTGTTCAGGCCCAGCTTGTGGTTCTGTCAGCCCAGATCGCCTGGTCTGAAAATGTGGAGACCGCGCTGAGCAGCATCGGGGGTAGCGGGGACGCGGCGCCCCTGCACTCCGTGCTGAGCAACGTGGAGGTCACTCTCAACGTGTTGGCCGACTCTGTCCTCATGGAGCAGCCGCCGCTCCGGAGACGGAAGCTGGAGCACTTGGTGAGTCCCGTGTCCGACTTGTTCCTCACCGGTCAGGCGCTTGTGCCTGCGAAGTCCTCTGATTGGTGTTAGGGAGAAAAGGAGGTGGCGAGTTTATGAGTCTGGGGTGGGTATTTGCTGTCTGGTCCTGTCGGCAGGTGACCGTGCCAGAGCGGGGAGTTTCGTGTACACGTCCTGGTAAACAGGAGGTGATAAGCTTGGATCAGGGCTTTCCGCTCTTGCTCCGCATCCCTTCCCAGAGCAGCGCCCAGGGGTCGGCGCCCGTGTTGCGCCCAGCCCGTAGGGGCCAGACTGTGAGGTCGGAGACGCATGTCCTGACGGTTGCAGAGTTTGCACTTAAAGTAGTTTTGTTGGTTGTTTGGTTTTGCTGCAGCTCTTGATTCTGCCCAATTCCAGTGTGTAAATAACAGCTCTGTTGGGTTTTGGTTTTTTTTTAAGATTTTATTTATTTATTTGACAGAGATCACAAGTAGGCAGAGAGGCAGGCAGAGAGAGAGAGGGGGAAGCAGGCTCCCTGCTGAGCAGAGAGCCCGATGCGGGGCTCGATCCCAGGACCCTGGAACCATGACCTGAGCCAAAAACAGAGGCTTAACCCACTGAGCCACCCAGGCACCCGGCTCTGTTGGTTTTAAGAATGAATTCACAGTTTGGAATATTTACTAAAAGCCGCTGTAACTGGATCTTACATCTCAAGTTGAAGGTGTTCAGGGATCGCATCCCCAGGAAAGGCACTGTACTTCTCCAGTCCCTGATGAATTCTCAGACTGACCCTCTGCTCAGATTACAGAGCTGGTTCACCAGAGGGATGTGACGCGGTCCTTGATCAAAAGCAAGATTGACAACGCCAAATCATTCGAATGGCTCAGCCAGATGCGCTTTTACTTCGACCCTAAGCAAACCGATGTGCTCCAGCAGCTGTCGATCCAAATGGCAAATGCCAAATTTAACTATGGCTTTGAGTACCTCGGCGTCCAGGACAAGCTGGTGCAGACCCCGCTCACCGACCGCTGCTATTTGACCATGACTCAAGCCTTAGAGGCCAGGCTGGGAGGGTCCCCGTTTGGTAAGTTACTCCACAGACCTGGACGGACGGAGTGTGAAGAGTAAGCATACTTTGTAAAGAGTAAACCAGGGACTTTAAACCTATTTCTTAATTTTGTAGCTGGAACATTCTAGAATTTTAGATTTGTTTGTAGTTGTTAAATCTTTGGTTTTGTAAATGAATTGTGTAAAGCCAAGATCCCTCCCTGTGGACTCAAGTGCTCCATCCTGCTCTTTAAATGACAGGGCCGGCCGGGACCGGGAAGACAGAGTCGGTCAAAGCTCTTGGCCATCAGCTTGGACGCTTTGTTTTAGTCTTCAACTGCGATGAAACCTTTGATTTCCAGGTGAGAAGCTTTGTGAATCCACCTAAAGTCTAGTGGCTTGAGAGGCCAGCTGAGAAGTGCCACCCTGGGCCCCTCTCCAGGCTGCTGGCCTCACAGCCTGGTGTGGTTCATCCGCCCTGCTGGGGACTGGGGGTGCCGTGACTCTGAGTGGGGCTCCAGTGTAGGTGCTCGGGCACTGACTTGAGCTGTATGTTCTTGGAAGAAATCGTTAGTGCCTGTGTCTAGGAATAAATTTTCTTTTTCTTTTCTTTTAAGATTTTATTTTTTTGACAGAGGCACAGCGAGATGGGGAACACAAGCAGGGAGAGTGAGAGAGGAAGGAACAGGCTTCCTGCTGAGCAGGGAGCCTGATGTGGGGCTCGATCCCAGGAGCCGGGATCATGAATCGCCACCCAGGTGCCCCGAGAATAAGTTTTCTTTTTTTTTTTTTTTTTTTAAGATTTTATTTGTTTATTTGACAGACAGAGATCACAAGTAGGCAGAGAGGTAGGCAGAGAGAGAGGAAGGGAAGCGGTCTCCCTGCGGAGCAGAGCCTGATGTGGGGCTCGATCCCAGGACCCTGGGATCATGACCTGAGCCGAAGGCAGAGGCTGAACCCACTGAGCCACCCAGGCGCCCCGAGAATAAGTTTTCTTAACCAACTAAAGGTGATAGAATAAAAAGAAGAGCTTTCTCATTAGGATTTTACTGGCACCGGAGGAGGAGAGGTGCGGTGCGCTGAAGCGTACACTGACAGTCGCTGCTGTCAGCAACGGGCCTGCTCCGTGCGGGCCCCTGGACCACTCATGTCCCTTGTCGGCCTCGTGTCCCCTCCACAGCCAGCTAGGAGGGCGGCAGATGGAGGGCCCGGTCTAGCACAGGGACCACCGATCCAGCACCGAGACCCTCTCTCCGCTCCGGTTTCAGGCAATGGGACGCATCTTCGTGGGGCTGTGCCAGGTGGGCGCGTGGGGCTGCTTTGACGAGTTCAACCGCCTGGAGGAGCGGATGCTGTCGGCCGTGTCGCAGCAGGTGCAGTGTATTCAGGAGGCGCTGCGGGAGCACTCCAACCCCAACTGTGACAAGAGTGAGACTTCCCTTTTTCTTTACAAGTTACTTAGTAACTGTGGAGGGAAAGCCCATGTGGGCTGGGTTCTGTTTGGCCACCTTAACTTGGCATTGAACTTAACCTCCAGGCCTCAGTGCTGCAGGCGGGGTGGTAAGACCTGAGATGATACTACATGGGCAGTCTACACTGCTCAGATCAGAGCAGCCCATACCCTGGCTGCCCTGCCCAGGTGGACAAGAATCCCCGTGCTCCCTCCCACAGTACCTGCCCGCAGCACGTGTTGGGCCAGTGTGGGCCCTCCCGGCTCCCCTCCCCCTCCCTGCGTGCCCCTGGAGCCAGCCTTCCTGGCCGCCTGCTGGCAGAGTGTTCTTCCAGGGGGCCTCAGGGACGTGCCCTCTGTCACTGCAGGAGGACCTGTGCTGAGAGCCTCTGGTCCCCTCCTCGTTCCTACAAAGCCAGGCACACGAGTGGGGGCAGGGTGGGCGCTGGAAGGGTAATGGCAGCGGTGGCGGCTGTGCAGGTTAACTCGCGTTCTGCGGTAGTAGGAACTTGTCTTACCAAAGGACTGGCGGAGCTCTCAGTGAAACAAAGGGGTGTTAGAGAAAGCAGTGCTCGGGGTTCAGGTGTGGGTTCAGGTGTGGGTGGTGGCAGTTGATCCCAGGAAAAGGCAGCCCTTGGCATCTGAGCCAGTCAGTTGTGTCATGTGGATTGATTTTTATTTTTGCAACTGCTGTTGGGTTGCGTTTCTGTCCTTCCATTGACCTTGTGACACCCAGCAATGCGCAAGCAGAGTGTGCGTTTTCCGCCCTTGGTGACTTTGTTCCACGTGCAGGTGGCTCTCATGTAGGTGGTGTGTGCACAGCTATGTCTGCCCAGGTAGGGTGACATGCCGGGCGGAGCGCCAGAGAGCAGCTCCCCCGCAGCCCTGGGCTTTGAGCTTTAGAGGCTGATGGGGAGATGAGTGCTTTTAGGGAGATTTCAGCCTGGTTTTGAACATTTCCAATCTTAACACCATTCTGTGATTTTCAGCCTCCGCCCCCATTACTTGTGAGCTGCTCAACAAGCAAGTGAAGGTGAGCCCAGACATGGCCATCTTCATCACCATGAACCCCGGCTATGCAGGCAGGTCCAACCTTCCCGACAACCTCAAGAAGCTGTTCCGGAGCTTGGCCATGACCAAGCCCGACCGGCAGCTCATCGCCCAGGTCATGCTGTACTCACAGGGCTTCCGCACTGCTGAGGTCCTCGCCAACAAAATCGTCCCATTCTTCAAGTGAGTGCCCAGAGTTACCCTGACCATGTGCTAGCGTGTGTGAGATGTGCCGCTGCGGTTCATCTCTGACCCTGGTACAGCTTTCCCAGTGTTCGTGTCTGGTTTCTTGACTCTGGCTGCTTAGAGTGTGCTATTCTGAGGTAAACGTTTTCTCTTTCAGACTGTGTGATGAGCAGCTCTCTTCCCAAAGCCATTATGACTTTGGTCTTCGAGCTTTGAAGAGTGTGCTGGTAAGTGCAGGAAATGTGAAGAGAGAGAGAATCCAGAAGATAAAGAGGGAGAAAGAAGAACGTGGGGAAGCAGTGGATGAAGGAGAAATTGCAGAAAATCTACCCGAACAAGAGGTTCGTACATATGTTCTTCTAATCACTCACACCTTAAACATTAATTTTTTTTTTAAAGATTTATTTATTTGAGAGAGAGTGCATGCGAGCAGGGGGAGGGGTGGAGGGAAGGGGTGGGCACAGAAGCAGACCCCCACTGAGTGCAGAGCCTGACTTGGGGCTCTATCCCAGGGTCCCAAATCATGACCTGAGCGAAAACCAAGAGTCAGAGGCTTTAACTGACGGAGCCACCCAGGCACCCCAGACACTAATGTTTAAATTGGCCTTTTCAACATCTAAGCCTCGGCTTGAGAGTCCCCATGGTGATCCCCTGGCCTGGGAAGATGGGTAGAAGACGCTGTATTTATACAGTGAACTGAGTCGCTAACGGCCGCATCTTTCTGACGTACCTTCTGGGGACACAGCAGTGGCCGTTCGAGCTGGGCTCCCCCCCCAGGCCCCAACACCCCTGCTCAGAGCTCGTCTGTCTTCTCGCCATTAGATTCTGATCCAGAGCGTCTGTGAGACCATGGTGCCCAAGCTGGTGGCGGAGGATATCCCGCTGCTCTTCAGCCTCCTGTCGGACGTGTTCCCCGGGGTGCAGTACCACCGGGGCGAGATGACTGCGCTTCGAGAAGAGCTGAAGAAGGTGTGCCAGGAGATGTACCTGACGTACGGAGACGGAGAAGAAGTCGGCGGGATGTGGGTTGAGAAGGTAACTGGGGTTGACCCTGCTGGCTGCGCCATGCGGTCACGGCAGCCCCGAGCCCCAGGGAAGAGCCGTGTTTGAGAGAACGGGACCGTGAGGGCCGGAGGCAGCTGCTTTATCAAGATGGGACCCAAGGCTTTTTTCTTAAACATAGACCTAATGGTTTCCGTGAAAATTTCACGTACGTGGTGAAGTTCATTCTCTAGAAACGCTAATACTTACAGAAATACTTATGGAAAGTATTTACTCCAGTGTAAGTTCTACCGCTAGACTCGCCAACGTCGTAGGGTTAACAACATAAACCTGCTAACCCGTGCGAGTGGTTGGGAAACTGAGCAGCGTACGGTCATACGGCTGCATGCTGACCAAACCGGCGCTGGACGGGGTCACATAGGTGGCTCAGCCACGGAGCCTCCACCCTCTTTAAAGGAGATCTTTTGAGGCAGCTGGGTTGGCGTCCCCTGTTCCTCTGGCTCCCAGACGAAGAACGCCCCTAGTTTAGTGAAAAGCCCTATTGAAATATTTTTTGCAGATGTGGCCCATGTACCGTTAACTTTAAAAGTTCCGGTGTAGTGCTTGCCTTTAGGGATTCAGAGCATATGTCTCGTGTCTGCCGCTGTGAGGAGGGGCTGGAGAACCTTCTTGTTCTTCTCTGGAGTGGTGATGATGTGGTCTGTTTGGCTGGGCAGGTCCTCCAGCTCTATCAGATCACGCAGATCAACCACGGCCTGATGATGGTGGGGCCTTCAGGAAGTGGGAAGAGCATGGCTTGGCGCGTGCTCCTCAAGGCTCTGGAGAGGCTCGAGGGTGTGGAGGGCGTGGCCCACATCATTGACCCCAAGGCCATCAGCAAAGACCACCTTTACGGAACCCTGGACCCCAACACCAGGGAGTGGACGGATGGGCTGTTCACACATGTCCTGAGAAAGTGAGTTCGCCATGATTCCCGCAAGTGGGCCCTGGGTGCTCCGTCCTTAACGTTAGCGGCAGGTGTTACTTTTCTAACCAAAACTGAATGAGTTAAATCGTCACTGCAGAAACCATGTAGGTGAGCATCTCTGATCTCCGAATCTCAAGTTGGTCAACAGCTGTTTCAAAACCTTTCCAAACCAGGATCATAGACAACGTGAGGGGTGAGCTGCAGAAGCGTCAGTGGATCGTCTTCGACGGCGACGTGGACCCCGAGTGGGTGGAGAACTTGAACTCGGTGCTGGACGACAACAAGCTCCTGACTCTGCCAAATGGCGAGCGCCTCAGCCTTCCGCCCAACGTAAGTGGCCTTCTTTGGGGCGTCAGACCAGGCGGCCTGTGTGCTAGCAGAGTGCCGCTCTGGAGGTGAGGCTCCAGGGTCTGTAGCAGCAGTCAGCCAGGTGAGTAGTTTTCAGGGTTGACAGAGTCTCCTGGCGCTAGATTTCTCCAGTCCTTTGGCTGGCGAGAAATAGTTCCATCAGACTAATAACTTTTTGCTGTCTGCTAAATGTTAATCGGGAATTACAGAGTACGCTTAACACTCCTAACCAAACGTTAGGGGCTTGTCGTTAGGATTTCTGAAGGTACCTTACATCTGGGAAGTGGCAAAACGGAGTAATTTCGATATGGAAGCTGTCAAAGCTACCCCTCGGAAATGAGCTTTTGGTCCAGGTCCTGGACGCACCACGAGACACATAAGGAAACGTGCATGGGCCTGGCGAGGATTCGCATCCTGCTGAAGGTCCAGCACGAGAAAACCAGACCAAGCCCCTGCCGTCCTGGGACACACAGTCTGACTTGACGACAGAAAACCAAGGGAAACAGTGTTAGGTGGTAAGGGGATGACAAGCTGGAAGAGAGTGGCAGGTGTTGGCGAGATCTGGAGGGTGCCCTGTCGGGAAGGTCGACCTGGAAGCGTCCCCGGGAAGCATCTGTAGGGGTCGAGGCGGGTGGAAGAGCCAGTCTGTGGGCCTCCGGGTGTGCCCGTTCCGGCTGAAGGGGCCGATAGCACGGGGCTTGGTCAGAGATGCAAGGAGCAAGGGGAGAGAGGGTGGGGGAGACCAGGGGAAGGGGGCCGCCAGATCAGGTTCGGCGGACTGGCACGTGCCCGCTGGGGGCATCAGGAGCCTCGGGAGAGTCTGGGTCGGATCCCTCTGGCTGCTGGCTGCAGAGTAGTTGCAGGGGGCAGGGTGGGAGCAAGGGGACTGCCTGGGAGCTGGGCGATAGTCCAGGCACGGCCATGGGTGTGGGCCAGGGGAGTCGGCAGTGTGGGAGCTGCTGAGTTCTACTGTAATTTCAAGTTCCTGCTGGTGGGACTGGCTGAGGGGCCAGAGGTGGGCGTGAGACAAAGGAGGAATCGTTTTGGAAGAGCAGCTGGTGCATGTGAACCTTTGGACCAGCAGTGGTGGCTGTCATCACGTCAGAAACCGAGCCAGGGATGCCCGGTGCCACTTAGGAAATGTGCACTTGGACTTTTGTCTTGATTGACTTGTCAGGTCTTTCTGTTACGGTTTGTTATCCAGTAGATCCTAACCATTGCTGGAAAGAGATTGCTCTCCTGTGGGGCGGGCTAGCCCCAAGGTTAAGGCTCGGGAATCAGACCATCTGGTTTGAATCTCAGCCCCATTTACAGCACTAGGACCCGGGTGGGGTACCCATCCCCATCTGCAGAACAGAGACACTGACTGACTTGCCTGCCTCAGGGATCAGGGTGAAGGTTGCTGGGTTCAGGCGGGGAATATGGTTAGCCATACCGGCCTGGGGTAAGGCTGGTGCCTCTCTGCCGCCGTCGCCCCCTCCAAGGGAGCTGTTCTCTCCTCCAAGAGTGCATCTCCAGGGCTCACCTGCTCTTCTCCCAGCACACACGCTTCTGACCCAGATTCTTCTATTTTTTTCTTTAAGATTGATGTATTTAGGGGTGTCTGGGTGGCTCAGTCGTTACGCGTCTGCCTTCAGCTCAGGTCATGATCTCAGGGTCTTAGGTTCAAGTCCCCGCATCGGGCTCCCTGCTCAGCGGGGAGTCTGCTCCTCCCTGTCCCACTCCCCCTGCTGGTGTTCCCTCTTTAGTTGTATCTGTCAAATAAATAAAATCTTAGGGAGGAAAAAGATATATTTATTTGAGAGAGTGCACAAGTACTCGTGTGTGCAAGCAGAGAGGAGGGGCAGGGACGGGACAGAATCCTCAAGCAGACTCTGCTGAGTGTGGAGTCCAGCAGTGCGCTTGACCCCACGACCCCGAGATCATGACCTGAGCGGAGGCCAAGAGTCGAACACTTGGCTGACAGAGCCCCCCAGGCGCCCGCCCTTCCCAGCTTCTCATGGAGAGCAGCTCGTGGATGGTGTAGTGGTGGCAGCCATAGACGTTTTCACTTTCAAATGAAGTGAACTAAGTGCAAAAAGATTATAATTGTTCTTTCAGTGTGTGTAGGTAGGTAAAAGAATTTTAACGTCTGAGTTTCTACCGGACCTGCATCGTTAATATGCTCTTTGTTTTCTCTCCAGGTGCGAATAATGTTTGAAGTGCAGGACCTGAAGTACGCCACGCTGGCCACGGTGTCGCGCTGCGGCATGGTCTGGTTCAGTGAGGACGTGCTCAGCACAGACATGATCTTCAACAACTTCCTGGCCCGGCTGCGCAGCATCCCCCTGGACGAAGGGGAGGACGAGGCCCAGCGCCGGCGCAAGGGCAAAGAGGATGAGGGGGAGGAGGCAGCCTCCCCAATGCTGCAGGTACGAGGCCGTCAGCGCTCTGCCCGGTGCGGCCACAGATCTGCCTCAGAGAGGGCTGGGACGTTCTGTGTGGCGAGCTCGGCTGTTCCGCCCCCCAAGGGCCTGGGAGCCATGGTACTCTTCGTGGGTGGTCTCTGCGCGTCTGTTGAACGAGGGCTCTTGGGGGAGGTTCGCATAGTCAGTGCTGTCTCATACCAGCTCCCAGGGAAGGAGTCTCCTCTGCCGAAGGGAAGACATGTTTGGGAAAATTTAAAGAATTCTTTCGGTTATCTGACTTTTCTTTGCAAATTGATGAAACACTGTGTTTTCCCATTTCAATGGTGAAAGCCTGTGTTTCTAGGAAATGTGGTCAAGGACTACCAAGATAAAGGAGTAAGGGTTGGTCATTGAAGGTTAGCCAAAAAAAATTGTTTGCAGGTCACATGACCCTCTCCTGGGCTTAAGTGAGAATACAAAGGAAGGTCTCTGGGCTTTCTGAAATATTAGTTCCACATCGCTTACTGCCTCTTGCAGATCCAGAGGGACGCAGCCACAATCATGCAGCCGTATTTCACCTCCAATGGCCTGGTCACCAAGGCCCTGGAGCACGCCTTCAAGCTGGAGCACATCATGGACCTGACGCGCCTCCGCTGCCTGGGCTCGCTCTTCTCCATGCTGCACCAGGCCTGCCGGAACGTGGCCCAGTACAACGCCAACCACCCCGACTTCCCCATGCAGATCGAGCAGCTGGAGCGCTACATTCAGGTCAGGGGGCATGTGTGTCGAGGGGGAGCAGGGCTCCACCGGGGCCGGGCATGCACAAGCTCTGTGCACCTCCCGAAACTAGGTGCCCGCTGGGAGGTGTTCTGTCTCCTGGGCACAGGCTCAGGCTTTCATGGCGGCCAAGAAAGGTGCCGGTGTGTCCATGAGCCAAGAATGCTGGGAACCACTTTCTTCAAGGTTATTGTTGCTGAAAGTGTCTTTATTGTTGTAACTGTATTTAAAAGTCGGTTTTGTTTTCTCTTTCAATAGAGGTATCTGGTTTATGCCATACTCTGGTCCTTGTCTGGAGACAGTCGGCTGAAAATGAGAGCAGAGCTAGGTGAATACATCCGAAGAATCACAACGGTGCCGCTGCCCGCCGCGCCCAACATACCGATCATCGATTACGAGGTACGGGCTCGGAGGGGTCCGGGCTCGGAGGGGTACGGGCTCGGAGGGCGTGGCCTTTTTCCCCTTGATCTTGCCATGTTGGCTTAATTCCTCCCAGAGCCACCTCACCGTGGGCTTGGCTTACCCTTTCCATCTCATAAAAAGGTCCCGATCTTTGTTTTATGCGGTATAAAAGGAAAGCAGATGAATATGCACGTTGTGTTTTGTGTGAAAACAAGCGAGTCTCTAAGTGAGGTAGTGTGTGGGTCCCAGAGTGACCCGCGCCCCTCCTCTGGGTGTAGGTGTCCATCAGCGGAGAGTGGTCGCCGTGGCAGGCCAAGGTGCCTCAGATTGAAGTGGAGACGCACAAGGTGGCGGCCCCCGACGTCGTCGTGCCGACTCTGGACACTGTCCGCCACGAAGCCCTCTTGTACACCTGGCTGGCTGAGCACAAGCCACTGGTCCTGTGTGGCCCCCCAGGCTCTGGCAAGACCATGACCCTCTTCAGCGCCCTCCGGGCCTTGCCTGACATGGAGGTAAAGAGTCTGGGACGTGGGCAGCAAGCCTTCGGGTGCTCAAACGTGGGATGGGGCTTACGGGCCTTCGTTTGGTTCTTCTCGTCCAAAGGTTGTGGGTCTTAACTTCTCGAGTGCGACCACCCCAGAGCTGCTGCTGAAGACTTTCGACCACTACTGCGAGTACAGACGCACACCGAACGGGGTCGTCCTGGCTCCTGTTCAGCTTGGGAAGTGGCTGGTCCTATTCTGTGATGAGATTAACTTGCCGGACATGGATAAATACGGGACTCAGAGGGTCATATCCTTCATCAGACAGGTGTGTGCATCCCCGAGTCCCCTCTGCCCTTGCTCGCGTTTGCTGCTGCCGAGGTAACACTCCTGCTTGCCCTCAGATGGTGGAGCACGGAGGCTTTTACCGAACCTCAGACCAAACGTGGGTGAAGCTGGAGAGAATCCAGTTTGTCGGGGCTTGTAATCCACCTACCGATCCTGGAAGAAAGCCCCTGTCTCACAGGTAACCGCTCTGTAGACTGTCCTCGCCTCACAACATACGTGTTCCATGATGGCTTTAGATGTAGCACAGTGAAAATCTGGTTTCAATTATAAAAAGGAAACAAAATACTGCTTATCATAGGGTGGCCCCTGGGCTCCTTTCGCTGTGCCGCGATCCCAGGAAAACAGACTTGAAAACAAAAGCTGCGACTCTCTGGGGGTCATGGGCTAACTGCCGCAGACCTGTGGGGCCAAGATGGGGCAGAAGCCGGAATCACTTTCCCGTCTTCGCTTGGCTCTTGCAAGTTTTTTGCATCTACGTGTCAGACCCGGGCATGAGCGGTTTGTGTGTGTCGCTGTGTGAACTGTGACATGAAGCCTGCGTGGGTCAATTAGGAAGGCACTTGGGGCTGGGCGACTCAGGCGCACCGCTCCATCACTGGAGTGGCTGAGCCGGCTGTCCTCACAGATTCTTGCGTCACGTGCCTGTTGTGTATGTGGATTACCCGGGACCCGCCTCCCTGACACAGATCTACGGCACCTTCAACCGGGCCATGCTCAGGCTCATCCCGTCCCTGCGCACATACGCCGAGCCACTCACGGCCGCCATGGTGGAGTTCTATACCATGTCTCAGGTACCTGGGGCTTCTCTGCTCCTCTGGGAACTAAAGAACGCTGTTACAAGTTTGGGCTTTAGTGAGGGGCGCCTGGGTGGCATCTGCCTTTGGCTCAGGTCATGATCCCAGGGTCCTGGGATCGAGCCCCCACATCAGGCTCTCTGCACCGCAGGAAGCCTGCTTCCCTCTCTCCCACTCCCCTGCTTGTGTTCCCTCTCTCACTGTGTGTCTCTTTGTGTCAAATAAATAAGTAAAATCTTTAAAAAAAAAAAAAAAAAGGTGGGCTTTAGTGAAAAAGAGACATGGTTAAAAAAAAAAAAAAAAGAGAGACGTGGTTCTTGTGAGTTGCCTGTTTCAGGGAAGACTTCCAAAAGCACTTCGAGTGCTGCCCCTGCCCGTGGGGACAGCGTTGCACTCCTGGTGCTTTATGAATGCTTTCTGTTCCGTGTTGCAGAATGTTTCCTGGTATTTAGTTTGTTTTTAATTTTGTAGAACTGCAACTTTCTCTGCAGAAATTTTATTTTTTTTTATTTTTTTTTAAATTTATTTATTTGTTAGAGAGCGAGCGAGCACAGGCAGACAGAGTGGTAGGCAGAGGCAGAGGGAGAAGCAGACTCCCCGAGGAGCAAGGAGCCCGATGTGGGACTCGATCCCAGGACGCTGGGATCATGACCTGAGCCGAAGGCAGCTGCTTAACCAACTGAGCCACCCAGGCGTCCCTCTCTGCAGAAATTTTAATGTCATTTTTTTGTCTTTATTTCTGCTCTTCAAATCATGCTTTCCCCGAACTTAGGGATTACATTTTTATGTATTTATTTTTTTAGATTTTATTTATTTGACAGAGAGAGATCATAAGTAGGCAGAGAGTCAGGCAGAGAGAGGAGGAAGCAGGCTTCCCACTGAGCAGAGAGCCTGATGCGGGGCTCGATCCCAGGACCCTGGGATCATGACCTGAGCCGAAGGCAGAGGCTTAACCCACTGAGCCACCCAGGTGCCCCAAGGAATTACCTTTTTTAAAGTATTTTTGGAAGAATTTTTTGTAGTTTCTTTCAAATATAATTCATTTCAACATCAAAGTGAGCAGCTTGCATCGAACTTTGTTCTGGCTATAGTTGTCCAGTTGTTTCAACATTACTAATTCGTCCTTCAATATTCTAGGGCTTAGGTGGTTCATTTTCAACATAAAAATGTTATCCAGCATTTGCTCTTTTATTCGTTTTTCACGTCTTAAGATATTTACACGTACCTCCACTCTCCCAAACCGCAGGAGAGATTCACTCAGGACACACAACCCCACTATATCTACTCCCCCCGTGAGATGACGAGGTGGGTGCGAGGGATCTTTGAGGCCCTGAGACCTCTGGAGACTCTGCCCGTGGAAGGCCTCATTCGGATTTGGGCACACGAAGCCCTGCGTCTCTTCCAAGACAGGTAAAGCCGAGGATGCGGTTAGCTCTATGCTTCCCTGCTCCCTCTCTGAACCACCCTCCAAGGTGGGGTCTGTGCAAGACTGGCCTGGCCAGATTTGAGCCAGGCTCTGCTGATGGTGGAAGGAAGCGGACAAGGTCAGCCTTGAGCACAGCCAACCCCAGCGTTGATGGGTCTCAGGGAGCGGGGACTGCCCTGGGCTGCTTACTGAATGGCATGGGGCGAGGCACTTCCATTAACCTCTGCAACCGTCAAGTGGGCACCGCCTAATCTGGTCAAAGCTAGAGGTCTCGAGAATTCGAATGCCTTCCAGGGGCACCTGGCTGGCATGTGACTCTTGACCTTGGGGTCATGAGTTCGAGTCCCACGTTGGATGTAGAGATTACTTAAAACAAAAACAAAACCAGAAACCCACGATTGAATGCCTTCTAACAACTACCTGGCGTCGGGTTTCCATGACCACCAACTCCTCACCCTCCATCCTTTGTCAGAGGGTTTGCAGCTCTGTCCCTGGGACTCCAGTTTTCTCTTCCTGTCAGTTGCTTGCCTCAGGAGTTGCCTTGCAGCTTCTGAGTTTTTCTAGGGATGTCACCAGTAGTTAGGAAAGAGTGGATCACGGAAACTTGTGGTTTGAGTCGCAGGAAATGCCAGAGTGAAAAGTTGAGTTTTTACCTCTTGAGGAATCTTGTCAATTATTTTCTTTAGCCAGAACCAAATTCTTACATTCTTTATACTTGAGTAAGATCTTTATTTGACAATAAATTCTTAATTTTCCTAGTCCTGTCTTGTCATTTTTTTTCTCTTCTTTTTCTTGTATTTTTAATTTTTTATTTTTAATCTTATATATGTTAGTCTACATGGACTTGTAGGCTCAGTTTAGGCTGGTGAGTAAAAGTTAAACTTGTGTTGCTTTGACTCCAAATTTCTAAGCAGTAAATCTTAATTGATTTACCACTTAATGTGGAACCACGGTTTCCTGCCCAAATTATTTGGGGAAATGTTCTGCCTGTGAACTGGGTTATTCAGAACAGTGTAGGAGGGCAAGCCTCCGATGGCAGGCCAGGTCCCCTTACTCAGAGGGTGAGTGTGAGACAGCCCGTCCCTTGAACCACTCACCGTCCCAGGTGTACATGGTTGGTAGCAATTAGGGGTTCTTCCCCAGGAGAACCCAAGGTGGTTGGCTCCCTCCAGACGGAGAAATACCTATCCATTTGGCAACTGCACCGCTAGACCAATGAGTCCTGCTTCCGGGCGGCTTTTCTCATCTGTGCTTTCAAGGAGTCCCAGTATGTTGCTTTATTATAGATTTCCGGCTTTCAAATCAGGCTCCTTGGAGTCCTTGAGTTCCACACAGCTGCCCTGACCAAGAGCCCAGCGTCCCAGATGGGCAAAGTAAGGGGGAGCAAGGAACATGCTAGCTTTATTTTTTTTTTTAATTAAAAAACAAAACTCTCTAACACTCTCTTTTTTAATAATGAAAAAATTTGAGCTATAATACAATTTTACCAGGTTTCCCAAAATACCAGAGACAAAATTTTGTTTTTATTAAAATGTAGCACTGGCAGTGGTGCTTGTAAATTCCGATTGGCTGCAGTAACCACAGGCCCTGCCTCCACTAGACCCGCCTTTGGTGGCCCACTAAGCGG